>NC_056733.1:1757242630-1757427630 GCF_019279795.1 Protopterus annectens | reverse complement strand
CATGACAAAGGTTATCTGTTTTGGGCTGTAGAGACTAATACTGATCCATTTTCAGCTCCCTTTCTATCTGTTTTGGACTTTCTTGCAGATCTTTTTCAAAGTGGTGCTAGCTATTCCACTGTTAAAGTTCAGTTAGCTGCAGTTTCCTCATCTTGCATAGGAAAGAGTCATACTCCCATAGCTTTCCTTAAGGCCTTTCTTTGAGGCACTTTCTTACTTCAGCCTCCACTTATAGATCCATTCCCTCCATGTGCTATTACCATCCTTTTATAGAATATATCTAAGAACCAGTAGTGCCTCTTTCCTACTAAAGGTAATTTTGGAATCCTCCATTAATCAGTCCATAAATCTTCCATTTTTTTCCTCCAAGTTTCTTAAGCAAGGGTGAATATACCCTGCATTTGCATGATGTTCATTGCCAATTACGTTTTTATCTACACCATACTAAGTGCTTCAGAAAATTTGATAAGTTGTTTGTGCCCTTCTGCAAAGCTAAATTAGGCAAAACAGTCTCCAAAGTTACTCATTCTCGATGGTTGTCTCAGTGTATTTCATTGATCCGCCAGGAAAAAGGAATTTCTGTCCTTTTCCACTCTGAAAGCGCACACTACCAAGCTAGTGGCTTCATCTACAGCTTTTTTTCTCCAGTGTTCCAATTGTGACTTATGTGCCGCAGCTGCCTGGTCTAAGATTCATACCTTCACCTTCTATTACAAATTGGATTTACATTCTAGATATAAGGCCTCTTTTAGTTCAGTTGTGCTCCAAGATATCTTTCCATGAGACCTCCCAGGTGCAAAAGTAACTAGGGACTCTGTCACATCCTTTGAGGAGCTGATGGAAAAGACAAATCAGACATGAAAGTTATGTACTCACCATAAAGATATATCTGTGTTGTCTGTTTCTGTCCTTCCCTCAGCTAGACTCCCACCTTCTAGTCCTTATTTTGTTTTAGTAGCAATATAGTATGGTAACAACTAATCCCATTCTGAGATGGACCTAGCTGACGTAGTTCTGGATCTGGAGGGCATTGTCTTTTTCTGCCTCTTTTGCCTCATTCAGATTACCTTGATTTAATTCATTTCATCCTTTAAGATAGTTTACCAATTTGTATGTGTGTGTATAAATAAAAATATATGTATATATTTATATGGGTCTACTTCATAAGACTGAAAAACCAAAAGATGAATCCCAAAAGAGTGAAAATTCAAAATACTGAATGATGGAATTTGCCCCTTCTCCAATGTGCAATTTTGGAGTTGATAGATATAGTTAGCAGGAGGTGTGGGGGGAGCACGGGGGCTTGCCCCCAGTCTTCTGAAATAGACCATATATGTATGTATGTGTATATATATATATATATATATCTATATATATATATATATATATATATATATATGTTTGTGTAATGTAATATATATATATATATATATATATATATATATATATATAATCTATCTATATGTGTGCACACACACACACACACACACACACACACACACACACATACATATATATATATATATATATATATATATATATATATATATATGCATGTAAATATCTATCTACATATATATATATATATATATATATATATGCATGTAAATATCTGTATATATATATATATATATATATATATATATATATATATATATATATACATATATATATATATATATATATATATATATATATATAGGTTCATAGGTAGGTACTAGGCTAGTGGCCCTAGGGCCTATACAAGCCTAGCCAAAAAGGTACCCTGGCTTTCGCCACCCAAGAAAATTATTTTCCTGTGCCCCTGTCAAGCAGAAACACAGAAGTGATCCCCGGGGTGAATTTCCTATTACCCAGCCAGTCGTCAAGATTTTTCTTGAAGAGTGTTAATGAGGAGCTCTGTTTGACATAGATAGGTAGTTTGTTTCAGAGTACGGGAAGTCTCTGGGACGGGAATCTATCCCTCCAGCATGTTCTGTTTATTGTGGTGACAAGGTTTAGGTCCCTAGAGTGTGTAGCTCGGAGGGATTGAGATTTCTTTAAGTGGAGCATGTCCAACAGCTCTGGGTTTGACATAGCTTTGTATGTTAGGCAGAGATTGCGTCTGAGTAGGCGGTATGCGACGGAGTAAAGCTGGAGTTTTGTGAGGCGGTCTTCGTAAGGCTTCTGAGGCCAGTAATCCTCTTTGTGAGGTATTTTTGTGGCCTTTTCCAGTTGTTGTTGATGTCTTGTGAGGTACATACCAAAAGGGGCGTTGTACTCTATAATGAGTCTAACGCGTGATGAGTAGAGGGGAACGATGACCTCTGGATGAGAAACCTTTTGTGATGAGGTGTGCCACGTAGAAGGATTTCCTGACCACTGTGTCAATGTGATTATCAAAGGAGAGACTACTGTCTACCTGTGTCCCAAGGCCTCTTATCAAACTTTCGGTGTTAAGTAGACTACCGCCTATGTGGTAGTTCATGGGTACAGAGTTTTTACCAAAGGGGATGACAATGCACTTTTTGGCATTGAGCTACCAGGCATTTGTCTCAGTGAGGCCCTTTTGTAGGATGTCCACATTGTTTGGAGTTTCAATTATGGCTCCTAGTTTGCAGTCATCTGCGAATTTTGTTAGCCAAAGACCTTCTGTGTTAGCCTGTACTTCAGAGAAGTAGATACCAAACAGGAAAGGACCCAGGACTGAACCCTGTGGTACTCCACTTGTCACTGCTCTGAACTGGAGTCTGCTACTTTCACGGTGTGGGTTCTGTCAGTAAGCCAGTTGGCAACCCATCTTGTGACATAGGGATTTATACCTAGTTTAGTGAGTTTATCTATAATTCCAGAGTGGGGGATGGTGTTGCACGCCTTGGCGAGATCTAGATAGGCTGTGTGAACCACCTTACCCTCATCTGTGGCTTTGGTGACTACTTCAAAGAAGTCTATCCGGTTTAGGAGACATGATCAGCCTTTTACAAACCCAAACTGTGTGGGGTCCAGAGTTAGGAGATCTCCAATGTCTTTGTTTGAGTTCCATGGCCTTGCAGACGAGGCTCGTCAGGCTAATGGGGCGGTAGTTCCCGGGGTCTGTTGTGCCCCCCCCCTTTGTGGAGTGAGATAACTGTCGCGGTGCACCATTCAATGGGTACAAAGCCTGAGGTGAGGCTATGATTGAACATGGTACTTAGTGGGTGCCAGTTCATTCTGTAGTTCATGTAGAAGGCAGCCTGGGATGTTTTCAGGTCCCATGGATGCTGTGTTCTTGGTGATGGAGAGTGAGGTTTTACCTGTGCAGCCGTGATTACAGGAACTTTGCATTCTTCCGGTATAAAGATGGGCCCTTTAGGGGGTGAGAGGGGGGTAATGTTGGCACTGAACCTATATGCAAGGATGTTGGAAATATCAGTTAGTTCTGTATATTTAGTGTCATTGTGCTGTAACTCGGAGAAGATCTGAGTGTTGCCATTGAGATTTTTGACATAGCTATAGAATGCTTTGTGATTGTCCTTAGAATCAGTGGCGATTTTGTTTTCATAACTAGCTTTGGAGGATTTTATGAGGGATCTCAGCTTCTTACTGAAGCTGACCAGGGAGTTTCTCCATTCATGGGATTTTACTCTTTTTTGCAACAGTTTCTCTCTCCTGTTGTAGAGTTTGTTTATGGCAGAGGACCACCAGGTTGGCTTCCTTTTTTTGGAGGATAGCATCTTGATTCTGTTAGGGATAGCACGATCCATGCACTTGTGTAAGTGCTTATAAAGTGCATTTGTGCAGGATTCAGCAGTCGTACCTCTATTGTCCATCTGCATGTGGGGGTGGGAGCGGGATGTGGATGTCTAGGGTGATTAGCGTGTGGTCGGATCTGACCAACGAGGAGCTGACCTCTGGTGTGGAACACCAGTCACCCATGTTGGTGATGACCAGGTCTAGGATATTGCTGCCCCTGGTGGGGGTGTGGATAAGTTGATCCAAGGCATTGGAATTGATGATTTCCAGAAAACGTTGAGCAAAAGAGTTGGTACGAGTAGTTTTCCCAGTTAATGGTAGGGTAGTTGAAATCACTAATTATTAGAGTGTTGGGTTGTACCTTAATGTTTTACAGTGTATCCAGAAAAGAGGAGTGGGAATCCTGGGGCATGGTGGGGGGTCTGTAGCAAGCTATAATCTGGATTGCGGTTTTGCGCACATGTATATGTGTGTGTGTGTGTGTGTGTGTGTTTATTTTTTTTCCTTCGATGGGCAAACTCGATCCGAGGTAATTCATCCCATTAACAGGGCTTATGGGTAGAGGGAGGAGCCTGAGCACCAGATCCATAGCTTGGAACTGGCTGTGACTGGATCTGACATAGGATCCTAGACCCATCAGCTGCGGAAAGGACAGAAACAGACAACGCAGATCTATTGTTATAGTGAGTACATAACTTTTGTTTATTCCTACCACAACAAAACTATTCCAGGCAGAATCAAGTCTCATTCTACCAGAGTGTTGGATTAATCTAAGACTTTCTGCAAAGAATTGGATTCAGAGTGTTTATTTATTTTGCTTGTTTGTTTACTGGGAAAGTCCGACTGGACTAAGTAACCCCTTTTCAGTGGAAGCTCAGGAAGAAATGATATATAAAATTCAGTAGAGAACAAGCCTTTAATAAAATACAGCAGTAGGTGGTAAGAACAAACTTTCAGCAGTTTAAGTACAACAGTCTATAGTGCACAACTTATGATGCACTGTAACTGGTACAACTTTTATGTGATACACTGAATTATTATTATTATTTTGTTTATTTTTAGTCAAGAGAAAGAGAGGAAGGATTCTGGATCCTGGCCAAGGCTCTCGCCTTCCCCATTGTTCCTTTTTTATTTAATTTCCCAAAGACGAATATTCCAGCATAAAAGATCCATCAAAAAGCAAATTGAAGGTCGTGCTGCTTAATGCTAGGATCCTTTACCTGAAAATGCACTCACTGGAGGCTCTCCTTGCACTAGAAGCTACTTATGTCTGTGCAGTCACAGAAACTTGGTTCAGGACTGTGGAGGGCACCCATGCCTTACAAAGCTGTACCTCATTCCACACATTCCAACCCCAAAATGAGGTCAGGAAGACTAAGGGTGGTGGAGTCTCTATCTTCATTAAGGACAAGCACACCTCCAGACTGGTTTGCCAGCATGATGCACTAGAACTACTCAGAGTGCAACTGACAGTTGGCAGGATACCCATCCAAGTTATAGCCAGCTATAGACCCCCCCCCCTCCTCTTATCTGGATCTACTTGACTCCATCAAGGTTGGATCTACTTGACTCCATCAAGGTATGCCCTAAATCCCTGATCCTTGGTGACTTCAGCTCCCTCACCATAGTCTGGGTGAACTATTCTTGCACTAATGCACTCACTCAATGATTCCTTGATTTCACTGATTCTAACGCACTAGACCAGCTCGTCTCTTCCCCCACAAAGGGAGATAACATTCTGGACTTGTTTCTCAGCAACATGGGCGACTGCTACACCATTCCCATAATATTTTCTTCCCATGTGAGATCAGATCATCGGACTGTCTCATTTAAAGTGTCTATCCCATTCAACCCCCCCCCCCAGCCATAATTAAGCTAAAAAACTTCTCAAAAGCTGACTACAACCTTTTAAGGGAGGGTGTCTGTAGCTTCACACCACTACCCCCCTCAGAGGATGCAGACAACTATGCTGAACAGTATACAAGCACCTGTACAACTGCATGGACTCAGCCATACCCAACAGAACTAAAACCAGGTGTATATCATAAGTCCGAATGCACAAATGTTCGAACACCGAAACTTTGAACTGGAAAGTTCGAAGTCTAAAAATAATGAAGCCGCAGAACATCAAATTCTTTCCCAGGTAAAGAATTTGATTGGACATTTCTGCGGCTTTGTGGTTTCCTCCACTGTGATGCGATCTCGGAGTTGGTATATTTAAGTAGGGGGGTGTGGGGGGTGAAGCCCCCCACATTCGAAACAGTATGTAATGTTTGTGTGTTTCCACATTTTGTACCGGAACATTGACCCCCCCCCCCGGGGAAAAAAATCGCTGTTCTGAGTGTTCGGAGATTTCGGCTTTTTTTGGGTTCAATATTTACATAGTTGAAGTTTTGACACTTCGACTATGTGATATAGACCCCTAAAACCTGCTCCTCAAGGAAACACAAACCTGTTTGGTGGGCATCCTCTAGCAACAGGCTTTACAGCAAAAGGAAGAAACTGTTGTCCAAGGGTAAAAAAGAACAAATTACAAATTGAATAACTCCCTCCTTAGCATCAACAAGCAAATTAGATCACTAGTGAAAGCCTACAAAGCCAATTATGAATCAAAACTAGCCTCCTAAATAAAGGGAAACCACCAAGCCTTCTTTAGTTACGTCAGGAATCTCCATGGCAAAGCGCAGGTTTGTTCCAAATTAATACTTAACATCATCACTTACACTGATCCTGTTTACTTAGCCAACCTGCTAGCAGATAGGTCCAGCGCAAACTTCACCCCCCTGTCACCTCCAAAGGCCCTTTCGGCATCCCTGATACTTGTCCCGCACCTCACATCTCCATAGATCAAGTGTTAAAGGCACTATCCAAGGAAAAGAACACAGCTTCCATGGTACCTGATTGTATCTCAGACTGCATTCTACACCATCTCCAGCAAGAACTGGCTTCGCCATTGAGCAACCCTATTCAACCATAGCCTAAGTACAGGATACATTTCAGCAGAGTGGAGAACTGCCATTGTCACCCCCTTGCACAATGGTGGTGCCACTAGTGACCCTGGAAACAGTCGACCCATTAGCTTGACAAGTCTGATCTGTAAAGCCATGGGGCGTGTTATGGATCTCTTAAACAAGGACATAGGCAATCTCCCAGCACTTGACCCCACCCAGTTCGGATTCGTCAAGGGCAGATCTTGCCTGTTGAATCTGGTTGACTTCTTTGAGACGGTCAGTGTCGCTCATCTGGTTAGGATAAATCAGATGAACATTCAAAGAGTACACAACTGGAAGTTTGCCTAAT
Organism: Protopterus annectens; assembly: GCF_019279795.1. Classification (NCBI taxonomy): domain Eukaryota; kingdom Metazoa; phylum Chordata; order Ceratodontiformes; family Protopteridae; genus Protopterus; species Protopterus annectens. Next base: position 1,757,420,619 of record NC_056733.1, on the reverse strand, counting down.
TTGTCATCAAAAACATCAGCATACACTGAGAAAATAGCATTACTGAAGTTGGAACTGGGACATGTGCTTGCATGATGGACTTCTTTGGTAAAAGAAAGCAGTTTCTGAGACCTAATGACTGTATATGTCTTCTGACTTCATAAAATTGCAAGCTGTAACTGCTCCCAGCTGAACAGCTTGAAAACACTACTGAGCCTTTGGTTTGAATCTCTTCACCTCCATAAGCAACAAGCTTTGCACAATTAGCCAAATTAAGTTGTTCATCAGCTCTCACTCTAGCAAATGTTTCTGCTGACATTAACTTACACTTTGAGCCACTGTCTACTTTGAGCTCCGTGGGTTTAGTATTAATCAGGACAGTACAAAACATTTCGTTCTTTGCCAATAAATCTACTGCATTAACCATTTCACTGACCACTGATACACCATCTGCATAGAAAGTAGGGTTGCGACTTTCTACATAATTAACTTGCTTTTTTGAGTGACCTTTCTTAATAATTGAATGAGGCTTGCCTGATTTACAAAACTTTTGAAAGTGGTTCCATTTTTTTACACTTATATAAGCTGCAAAGCTGGCTTTTGGCCTCTTGTATAAATAGGTGCCTCTCTAATGTAACATTCATCTGGGGGTTGAGCATTTCTCTAAATTTATGTTTCAAGCACGCAGGGTCCACTCTTAATTTAGCCGGTACAACAATATGACAATTTCCCCTTCTACAGCATATACTGCTAGTGCATGCACAAATGAATGCTCTCTTTCACTGGCTTCTGACCCCGCTAAGTTAAGCAAAATAAATGCCCTCATATGTGCATCTTTGTCAGAAAAAGCTACTTGTATGAAAATACCGTATTCCTCCTCAAATACTTTCCAATTCTCTGCAATATTATGATCAAACACAAGTGGACCAGGTGTGCGAAATGCGTCTGGCATATCCGCACACAGTAGTGAAGGTGCATGAAATTATTTACGAACATAAACACACATAAATATATGCCAGAACTTGTAATTATGCCCAATAGCACAACAGACTCTGAAATAGCTGCACTTTGCCAAATAAGTCTCTAGCATAAGAACACTAAAATCACTGTACTTTGTGAAGCCACCATTTATCAGTGTAAGAAATACTTCAAAATGACTGTGTTTTGTTAATGAACTGTACACAGCACAAGAAGCTCAGAGTAAGAAACACTTCAAAATGAGTAAACTTTGCAGATGAACTGTGTACTGCATAAGAACTTTTCAAAATGGCTGTACTTTGCAAAATAACTCTGTACAGTGTAAGAAACAGGAAAAACACAAAAAATGCTGAGAATTGCACCAAGATACTCCAACACACGAATGCAACAAATATAAACGCTGTTCTTGAAGCAAAGGAAATTTATTTAACGAAACGCAGTACTTGTAAAGCGCTTTTCGTCCCACTAAATAGTGGAACTTCTTCAGACAAACAAATGTTCTCAACTGTTGTTTAAATAACCCTGTCCTACATTTGATAGGACCACACATAATTGATACAATTAAAATCAAAGTAACAGTTGGTGGTTTAAATTAGTAGTTAAAGCAAAAGATGCAGGCATTCACACTGTGTGCAAAACCATCATGTAACACAATGTGTTCAACAAATCGAACACATGATTTAAACTGTTGTAACACCCACATATATTAAATAATTATTAATATTTACTGTGTGAAATGTTTTTACTTATAAAGAATAGTACTGTAAAAAAATAATATATATATATATATATAATATATATATATATATTATATATATATATATATATATATTATATATATATATATATATATATATATTTTATATATATATATATATATATATATATATATATATATATATATATATATATATATATATATATATATATATATATATATATATATATATATATATATATATATATATATATATATATATCTATATATAGCTGCGGCAAAAGAGCCATACATAAAAGTTCACCAACAGATAAGAAACCACCTTGGTGCACTACAATACATACATGTTATACAATTCAATAAAAAATACAAAATACACATTTTACATATAAAAATATATATAAAAAATATAAAAATCAGTAGTATATGTCTGAACAACTAATACATGTTCTCACAAAGTAAAAGCATACACACCTTTGATTATTGTGGTGTAAGTAACAGATATAATAAATATATTTACATTTAATAAATATCAGAATGCACATTTTACCTGTAAAAATTTATAAAAACCTTCAAGCTTTGTGATGTAAGCAACTAATATAGTAAATATATGTACATTTAATTAATATAATGTGTGTAAATGAAATAGGAATAGATAAAAATATAAAAATTAAAAATTAAATATGTCGGGAACCTGACTGTTACGTGGTTAAACTCTTCATTTTTAAAATGGGATATATGGAGCAAGTCTCATTAAGGCCTGGGAATGAACAGGCATTGGTACAAAGTTGCCAATACAGTTCTAATATTTCCAACCGTACAGAGTCAGGGCCCCCCGACCGTCATTTTGAACGCAGTCTACCGCCTTAAATAAAAATGTTTGGTGGGGAAAATCACTAACATGTTTGGCTAATGCATTTTCTAATTTGCCTTTCTTTATATAATAAAGATGTTCGTACACCCTCTCACGTCATCTTCTATCTGTCTTGCGAAAGTAAAATGCTAAACATTGTTGGCATTGTGCAACATAAACAACACCTTTGGACTGGCAATTGAATCTATTGTATACCTTAAATGTATGGTTTCTAATGTTAAAGGTCTCACCAGTGGCCATATTAGTACAGAAGTTACACATGTTACATTGAAACATACCCTTTCTCCATGGCAACTTTGGGGTATTACTCTCCATGATTTGCTTCAAATTCCTACCCCTTTTCCACACTATTTTAGGGGTGCTAGGTAATTTGTTGTCATTGTCATGGCCAATTTTTGTGAATGTTGTTGTGTCTTTCGGCTTTTCCCGGTTAGGGGTCGCCACAGTGGAACTCTGGTCCGCTAATGATTGGCAGTAGATTTTTACGTGCTGAGTTGCTGTCACTGATGCACAACCTTCAACGAAGGTACGCCCATTCACGCATGTCTCCACACAGAAGACGCTCTAGCTGAGAATCGAACAGGACAATGTCTTACTGTGAGGTGACATGAAATAAATTCACTGTCAGTACTAAAGGGTGTAATGAAAGACAAATTCGATTGGTTGTTTTCACTGTGTTGAGTCTGGATTGTGATGTATAGGCCTTTACTTAGGATTGGTTGGAAAAAACCTAACCTTTTTTTTTCTTGGACTTCCTCAATGAAGTTAGTAATCAGTTGTTCTGGATAACCTTGGTTGGTAAACATATTTTGTAATGTTTCACATTCTTCTAAAAAATCTAGCTCCCTTGATACCATCCGAGTGGCCCAGACCAGCTGCCCTTTCACTACACATCTCTTTTGGTACCAAGGGTGGTTACTTTCATAATGTAGGAAACTATTGGAATAAGTATCCTTTCTGTAAATCTTAGCACAGTAGGTTTTGTTCTGAAAGTCTTTCCATAGTTCTACATCTAAATAGACAATCCTGTCCTTACCAAACGTGTACGTAAATTCCAAGAATTCAGAACCAGTATTGAAATAGGTTACAATGTTCTTCGCTTAATTTTTGTCTCCTTGGATTAAAATAAAAATGTCATCAAGGAAACGTGTGTAGAGTTTAATCTGGTTGTTCACTTATTCATTTTTCCGCACAGTTTCCTGCTCCCAATAAGCCACCACTAAGTTTGCAAAACTACCTCCACATGGGGATCCCATGGCGACCCCTACTTTCTGGAGGTAAATCTTGTTAAAGGTCAAATAGTTGTAAGACAAAACAATGTCTAATAACTCTGAAACAAGTGATAGTTCAGCTTGGGTAGCTCCCCTTTTCTGCAAAAAGAGGCAAACCCATTCTATACCAAGCTCGTGGGGTATACATGAGTACAAATCCCCTCACATCTACAGTTAAAAAATGAAGATTCTCATCAAATGTAAGGGTATTAATTTTCTCAAGAAATGACCAGGAATCCTTACAAATGTCCACTTCCTGTTTCACATACTTTTGTAGTATGTTGTCTACTACTTTGCACCAAGGATAAGTGATACTATTCCATCAACTAGTGGTCTCATGGGAGGGTCGGAAAGTGATTTATGAATCTTAGGAATACCAAATAAAATAGGAATCCTGGATGTCATCTTAATGAGATAATTAAATGTTTGCAGGTCAGTTCTACATTCAATGAAAAAATCATTGAATAGTGAACGGATTCTTGAATAAGCCTGATTTAATTCATTTTTTGAAGACTCCTGATGCACGTTACTGTCAAGTATTTTAAACATTTTAGTAGTGTATTGTTCTGTCATAACAACTAGGCCCCCTCCCTCCCTTGTCAGGTTTCATAATCTTTACCCCCTGTTTCCTTCAATCTAGTGATGGCTTGTTTCTCCTTCCTACTTACATTAAACACAGTATTCTTGCAAAAAAAAATTTGATGACAAAACATTACGTAAGTCCATTTCACAAATTTTGTCAAATAAAGCCAGTGTAGGATGCATTGGCGGAATAAAAGTACTTGCTACGTGACAACAGTCGTGTCCCATCATCTCTCCCCCAAAAAACAATTTTAAATTCATTCTCCTAACAAAAAGTTTCAAATAATTAATGTGTGGGCTAAGTCAGCTTTACTACTTGGTACAAAAGTACAACCTTTTGAAAAAATTTCAATAACCATAGGTCTATCTGTACATTAGTGAAATTAAAAATGTTAAAATCCTTGTTAGCGTTGAACAAAATAGTAAAAGCATCATGATTTAAACACAGAGCCTCATTAGAAGTTACAGTAGTTACCTCCCCCTCTTCCCTCGAACATTGTTCCTGTTGTTGGGATTGTATGGGCGGTTCATGTCCTGCCTCGAGTTGTAATGGGAGGCTCCAGTACGACAATTTTCTTGTTGCCCTTCATTAGAGTTAAAATTGTTGACATTCGTAAAACTGTTACTGTTTTCTTGGTTATATCTCTGCTTAGTGCCATTCCTTTCAGTTTGTAAACTACCATGTTGGGTTAATCCGACGTCTTCTATGTCGTCGTGGGTTTGGTCATTTCGTCTTTCTCTATTAGCCTCTTCTGACCCAATCAATGAACCCGTTTGTGAGGGAGGAGGGTTTGGGTAAGCCCTACCATTACTATACACCTGCCGGTCCCGGTTTAACTTTTTAAGTTTGGTTTCCTGAATTTTATTGACATACTGGTCAATACTGTGAAAAATACGACTGTAGTCGTATTTGCATCGTGAAAAATCACTGTTCTTCTGAATGTCTTCATCCAGAACAGTGGCTTCAGATACTAAAATGTCCACCTATTTTTTGGTAATGCACACTGTAGTCCAAGGGGAAAGGCAAGGCCAGTACAACTTGACATCAGTGTCATTGCAGGAACTGCCAGAGTGAGATCAAGTACAACCTCAAACTGCCTTAAGGGACTCCATTGTATACAATTTGAGTAAATGGAGTAGACTAGAGAATTTATGACAGGCAATGACACTGAAGGCGTTTTAAATATGTATGGAAGGTCTGGAGAAGAGAAGAAGTAGCCTGTATGTCTTGAAGAGGATAACCATGTAGGAAGACAGAGACATTTACTTTAAACTAGATAGCTGTAGGAAAAGGATGTAATATGTAAGAGAGGGGGTAGATGGAAGTATAAGGTGTGTGTACGAAGAGTATAGGCCAAGGTTATGAGTTACAGTGATAAAATAGTTATAAATGCAGTAGCAAATACAGAACTGGATACCAGGTGAGGACAAGCTACAAACAAAACGCAGTTCATGAGCTAAATGAAAAGAACAGGGACAGTCATAAAAGATTAACAGAACAAAGTATCAAGGTTAATGGGATGATCAGGAGATGTAACATTTGTGTCTGATAGTAAGTAACTATTAAGATAACGGTACTAAGGAAAACAGAACAGAGAAGAGCCAAAACTTGTAGAATTTGATCAGACAAAACTAACTGTAGCAGAAAAGACTTAAAAACAAGAACATGGGCAGAATGGGAGAATATTTAAATTTGTAGAAAAAGAAGAAGAAGAATAGTAGGGCAGCCGCGGTGGTGCAACGGTTAGCATTGCCTCCTCACAGCAAGAGGCTCTCCGGTTCGATTCTCGGCTGGGGTGCCTTCTGTGTGGAGTCTGCATGTCCTCCCTGTGCTCGCGTGGGTTTCCTCCGGGTGCTCCGGTTTCCTCCCACATCCCAAAGACATGCAGTAGGTGGATTGGACACTCTCTAAATTGGCCCTAGGTGTGCATGTGTGTGTGCCTTCTGTGGAAGGCTGGGCGCCGGGCTAGCAACTTGACACCGTAAAACTCCTCTGCCAATCATGAGCGGACAGATGAGCCGCTGTGGCGACCCCTAACCGGGAAAAGCCGGAAGAAGAAGAAAAGACACACATAAGGTCTAATAGCTCCAAACCATGTTTGTTAACAGCTAAACAGTCCTGTGGACTGCAGCAGAGATATTGGCCAATATATGTGGACATTCTGACACACTCTGGACAGTCCAGAGGTATACACAGAATCCCTTAGTGCAAAACATGTGGACCAAGCCTGACAATGTGGATGTTAACAGCCATGCAGATGGGTATAACATGTAATGACTGGTATACATTTGCCCCAATAGGCTATGCATTCACACACTCCTGTCTGTCCTGACAGATAATAACTGCTGGTACAGAGGTGCCATGGCCACATACTACCGACTAGAAATTGACATGCATCTGTACAGCATCCCACTGCTCTGTCTGACATACATGACTGTTAAGGGAGGCCCGGGTGCAGTACATCTGGCAAGTATTTGGACATGACATCTCACTGGGTAAGTACACTAAGCTGCTAGGCATGTAACAAAGCACTGTGCAGGCTACAGGCAGACTGGCTCAACACTGGCCTACATTTCCTATGGGGGAATGCACATGTACCTACATATACAGCCAGCTCTACAGGCATGTCACAGCACAGGGTAAGATACACCTGTGTGAAAGTGCATAACCACAACCAATATTAATAATTATTTAATATATGTGGGTGTTACAACAGTAATCATGTGTTCGATTTGTTGAACACATTGCTTTACATGATGGTTTTGCACACAGTGTTAATGCCTGCATCTTTTGCTTTAACTACTAATTTAAACCACCAACTGTTACTTTGATTTTACTTGTATCAATTATGTGTGGTCCTATCAAATGTAGGACAGGGTTATTTAAACAGCAGTTGAGAACATTTGTTTGTCTGAAGAAGTCCCACTATTTAGTGGGACGAAAAGCGCTTTACAAGTACTGTGTTTCGTTAAATAAATTTCCTTTGCTTCAAGAACAGCATTTATACTTGTTGCATTCGTGTGTTGGAATGTCTTGGTGCAATTCTCAGCACTTTTTGTATTTTTCCTGGTTTGTTTTTCATCTGAGGAGTACAGTGTAAGAAACACTTTGAAATGGTGGCACTCTGCTACTAAATGTACACAGCACAAGAATTTTCAGAATGGCTGTACTTTGACTGAACTTTGCAAAATAACTGTACTTTGCACACAGCAAACTCTTTGAAATAATTGCCATAATAAAGCATACACTCTGCAAACACTTCAGACAACTCTAGTTATGCATTGAATGGCTTTGGTCAAGGCGAAATAGTAGTTTATGCCAAAACATGGTAATTTACTAAAAAACGTGCAGTCTCCTTGCCTTTTTTTAACCTTATTTTGCCTTTTTATTATACTCATTATGCCCATTTAACCTCTTATGCTCATCATACTTTTCTTGTGCTTGTTTTACATTAAACATGCCTGTTATGCAAACCAGAGTTAATTCTGAATCCCATATAAGTGTTTGATAGTTTTATCAAATAGCGTGGTTTTGAATACTTCGTTTAACTAATAATGTGTTTTGTGCTACTCGCTTGATTAATAAACTTGTTTTGTGCCTTATGAATGCTCCATATCATTTTCTTTGCAAAATAAATAATTTGTGCAAGTTTTGGTTACCTGAAGTTCATTTCTGGCCTTTTTTAATCGTTTGAGAACTATATTACCCAACCTGCTCAATATACCTTCACTGTCAACTGTGCATCTCATGGCTTAAAGAAGTTGCACTCTCAGTCCCTGTTCTGACACCATGTCTCTTGTCCGGTCAGGATAAAACAGATTAACAGTTGTGTGTTCGGTTCAATCAGCTTTAGTACACACACACATTTGGATTGAGGCTTAGTAACTTAAACTTAAATAAACTTCTAAATAGGCTGACTACTGCACTCATACATTTTAACACTCTGGCTGTTCTCTCAAAACGGCACTGGTACCTGCAGATGCTCACTATTTGTATGCAGATACCTACACTTGGAAATGCTTACAACACACACTTTGTTCTACAGTCACCAAGGCCCTGGATGTCGAAAGTCATACATACAGCTTACCTTGACTTGGCCAAGGCCTTTGACACAATCCCCCACTAGGGCATCATTAAAAAGCTAACACAACTTGGCGCAAATCCCTATCTCATCAGGTGGGTGGCCAACAGGCTCACCGACAGGACCCTCAAGGTCAAAATAGGTGTCTCCACCTCCGATAGACCTGTCACTAGTGGAGTTTCCCCAGGGATCTGTCCTGGGACCCCTACTGTTTGGCATCTACTTCTCAGAGGTCAGGCAAAGACAAAAGGCCTGTGGCTTACCAAGTTTGCGGACGACTGTAAGTTGAGTGCTGTCATTGACCCCCCTCAAATGACGTTAATATACTGCAAGAGGGTCTCACAGCAACTAATGCCTGGTGCCAAAGTCATGGCCTCAAACTAAATGTAAAAGAAAAAAAAAATGAATCCTTGTACCATTCAACAAAAACACAGCCCGTACCACTTACAACAGCAACCCCTTAAACACACAATTACCATCATGTAGCGGCAGTGGTAAAAAAAGCCCTTTAATTGGTTCATCTCACAAGTAGAGGAATTGCATCCAGATAAATAGGTTATTACCTCTCTATTCTCCCCCCCCCCTCATTAGACCAATAATTGAGTATAATGCCCCATTTGTTATGTACCTTTCCAAACATCTGCACCAACTGAAAAGGCCACAGAAATACCTAACAAAGAGAATCCATGGCATCCAACACCTGTCCTATGTGGACAGGCTCAAGTCACTATCACTATACTTGGTATCATACAGATTACTCAGAGGTGATCTGTTTTTTTAGCTACAAGGCAATCTCAGACCCTGCCTTAGTAGAGATGCTCCATATCCTAAGTTTAACTCCTCACACATTACACACTCGAAAGGCCTGAATCTAATATGCAACATCAACAAAACCTACTAGAGAGACAGGTTTGTCTCCCAGAGGCTGCTCCATCTCTGGAATAGACTTCCCGTACACGTCAAACAGAGTACCTCGCTGAGCCTGTTCCAAGCACAACCTTGATGAGTGGATGGGAAACCACAAATTTGTGTCAGGGGTACCACCTGTGTCCCTCACTTGACAGGTGTTGACTGAGGTTTCTTTTTGGAGATAAGCTCTTGGCTAGGCTTGTAAGGGCCCCAGGGCCATTAGTCTAGTAACCTCCTGTTTTCCTATGTTGGGAGGTTTGTAGTTTAGAGAGAAGTTGGAATGGAGAGAGAGTTATTATTATTGTTTTTTATTAATTTATTACGATTTGTTTACCGGGAGGTCTGACTGGATTAGTAGTCCATTTTCAGCAGAGGCCTGTGGGATAAAAGCTCCACAATACAATTTTAACAAGGATAATATTTTCATATTGTTTATACATTAATTATAGAGTAAACAAATTATGCATATAGAAGTACAAAATACAATTTACATGAGGATACATCAGTTAGACATCCTGTCTAGATGTATTTACAGTGGGCAGTAAGTGAAAGAGTAGTAGCTAGCTGGGAGAAATCAGTAATTTTGGAGGGGTTAAGAAGATGGAAGGAGAGGTAACAAATAGAGAAGAAAAGGGTATTCAGTGATATGAGAGTTAGAAATGAGGTCAAGAGTTAATAGAATTGATGGTACCATCAGCCTGGGGCTGAACATGAGCAGAGGGGTGAACTAAATGGTGGTGAAAAAATGAAAGTAATGGATTGTAGAATATGGAGGAAAGGATAGAGTTACTTATAGTGTTAAGTGCAGAGTTATGAGAAAAAGAGTAAGGAGGACGATTTGACTCCTAGAAGCAGCAACTTGGTTCTCTTTGCATACTTTTACAAGGCACTGTAAACTAGAATCCTTTTCCAGGTAGGATAGGCTTTGCTAGGACCATTTTCCAGGGGCTCCTGGACTCTTTCCCCTTCCACTTCCCAGTTATTCTAAGCTATGGTGACCCTGTCCATAAAGCTTAGGCTACTGCAGCAGTGATCAATATGAAGAGAACATACTACTGTTGTGTAGGTAAACTTAACATGACAGTAGATGTTTGAATGATCACTTCTGCAATAACCGCTCCCTCCCTTCATCCCCCTTGTTTTTTGGTGTGTTGTTTATGCCAGGGTGTGGACCTGTATTTTTTTACTTTGCTGATAATGTCATCTCATGGCATGAAAGCTTTGAAGGGCTTGGCATCCATCCAAACTTGTCTTTTTAGTCAGGTGAGCTCGAGCTGACTGGGAGTGTGAAAGGTGCCCTGAAGCTTTGGAAGCTTGATGTCTGTTAATATACTCTTCAGGATATAACCTATATAGCTTAGGTACTGTAGCAGTAATCATTCAAACATCTGTTATCGTAAATTTACTTACACAACTGTACTTTCCCATGTATTACAACAGTTACAAAAAATAGAAGTTTAAGTGTATGATAGCAGTGAAAGCTGAAATACACTTAACCCACATAGAGCAGTCACCATAGAAGACCATTGGAAAATGCAAAGATGTTTACAATCATATTAAATACTGCAGCCAGTTGACTAAAGTATTTGAAACTTTTTTAAAGCTTCTTTACGTTTCTCACTTATGATCTATGGTGATTTGTGATTACTGTTGATGCCCTAGCATGTGATGAGATCTAAACAGCAGTAAGGGGTATATACCAAAAACTAGTTCAACACCTTTCTGACATCAGGTCTGTGTTTGGCCGCAGAGTTAAAGACACACTATCCAGGTGGGAGCAGGATCTAAAACACTGTCTGGAGTGGACATACGTTTTTCGACTTCTCCGAGAACCTTCAGTAGGAATCTGCGAGATGGCTAAAAAGTGTGGTTCAGAAAGTCCTAGGGCCCTTTCCATGATCCATGTGGAGATAGTTACTCCAGGGACATAGGGGAGCTCTAACGAAAGACTCAATTCATGCGATAGAATTAAGGATCTAAGGACACTTTTTCTGACAGAGCCTACCAGCGCTCCTGAAAGGACACCTGATTGTCCACCTATAGAGGCAGTTGATGGGGTTGTATATCCCTGCACCAGAGAGGCTAGCTAGAGATTACAAAAGATACATGGGTACAGAGGATTATTTCCTGAGGTTATATAATACCCTTTTCTCTCCTCTTTCCTTTAACGACAAACAAAATTCTCGATGTTCCACCCAGTCAGAGGAAAGAAGCAGCAAAAGAAATAAAAAAGATGCTAGAAAGAGTCATCCAAGAGATCCCCCAGACCAGAAAGAATATGGAACCTACTCAAAATTCTTTTTAGTGCCAAAATTAAACAGGGAACTGGAGACAAATTTTAGATGGCAGCATTCTGAACAAATCAGTTCAGTACATGAAGTTCCAGATGGTCACAGTTCAGTCCATTTTGCTTTTCATGCACTAGGACAGCTGGATGTGCTTCAGAGGTCTTCAGGATGCATACTATCACATATAAATGAAAAGACAAACCAAAAGATACCGATAGTTCTGGCTGGGAGCCAGTAATTACCAATCCAGAGCTCTGCCCTTTGGCCTCACCACAGCCCCCAGGGTGTTCACCAAATGCATGGCAGTAGTAGCGGCCCACTTGAGACTGCAAGGATTCGGGGTGTCTCCTTACTTGGACCACTGACTCCTAACTGCTCAAACCAGGCATCTGCTGATAAAAGTACAAGATTATGTTCTCCAACTGTGCTGTCACTTGAGAATTACCATCAATCAAACAAATCTCATTTAGAACCATCTCAAGTATTAAGAGTACACAGTAGCTTTGTTCAATACGGCATCATTGACAACCTCCCTTCCCTTACCAAGGGTACAGATTATTCAATTTCAAGTCAAAAAGATAACTGAAAATTCTTCACTGTCAGCTCAATTGATTCAACAAGATTTAAGGTCAAGGTCTGCTGCAGTAGTTCTGGTTCCATTAGCAAGATGCCATATGAGAATTTTTCAATGGACCCTAGCGACTCAGTGGTCTGTTCTGCATCAACCTTTATCTACCCAGATCAGAACAACTCAGGTATGTAAAAATTATCTGTTGTGGTGGATTCACTCAGATCAGATTTTACAAGGCTGCATCTTTATTCTTCCTTAGCCCAAGGTCATAGTGACTTTGGACGCTTCCCAAATCAGGTGGGGCGACACTATGTGGAAATGACAGTCCAAGGCACATGGTTCCCCGAAGATGCCAACATGCATATCAGTGTCACAGAAGTGAGTGCAATTCTCTTAGCATTGCAGGTCTTCCAGGACTCTCTCCCTTTAGGGAGTATTGTGGTTCAGACGTACAATATGTCAGTGGTCTGGTACATCAACAAACCAGGAGGAACCAGATCTTCCCCTTTGTGTCGAGAAGCTCTGAGAGTGAGGCAGTGGGTGAGCTCATCCAGTAGATTTCTGATAGCAATGCACATTCCGAAGAAATCCAGCATGATAGCAGACAATGTGAGCAGGTTAATTTTTTTGCCTCACGAGTGGTCGCTCAACACGAGAGTTGCAGAAAAGATATTCTGCCAATGGGGCCAACCTTGCTGCAACCTCCTTGCATCTCCCCTCCACAACAAGTGCAGCAGGTTCTTTGCCCTGATTTCCCCACCAGGGGAATCGCCAAGAGATGCTGTCCTCCATGATTGTGCCCCCAGTCTCCTCTATGCTTACCCCGGCAACCCCTCTAATTCCCAAGTTTCTCCAGAAAGCATCTCTATTGAAGAGCACAGTCATCCTCATTGCCCCTTATTGGCCTCGTCAGAGTTGGTTCCCCTTTCTTTGGCCTCATTTAGTTCACCCTCCATGGATTCTGGATCCAATTCCAGACGTCCTGTCTCAGCCAATAGACATAACTCACCCTGACATTTTTGGCCTCAAGTTGACCGCATAGTTTCTCCACTTCCATTGATAGCTAGACAACCCAGGCTCTCATCCTCTGTCTGTTACATTCTTTTGTCTTCCCATAAAGCTTCTACCATGAAGATTTACAGAATTAAATGGAAAATATTTGTTTTTTTGGTACAACAGAAAGGCATTGACCCTTTTTCAGCACCAGTACCTAAAGTTCTTGGCTACAATTTTTAGTGAAGGGGGTAGCACATTGACTATTAAAGTACAGCTGGTTGCCATTTCTAATTTCATATAGGAATAAACAGTTCCACATTATCTTATTCAAAACTTTGTAAGGCCTTTATAAGGGGACCCTTTCTTCTGAGACCACCTTTTAAAGATCCAACTCCATCATGAGATTTGAATTTAGTTTTACGAGCTTTGACTCCCTCTCCATTTGAGCCATCAGCAAAGTGTGAAGTAAAATTTTTAACATGGAAAACTATCTTTTTAGTAGCCATACCCTCCACTAGACGAGTTTCAGAAGTTCAAGTCTTCTCTTCTAAGCCTCCTTATTTAATTTTTCATGAAGGTAGGGTATTATTGTGAACCAACCCATCCTAATAAGGTAATAATCCTGATAAGGTGTTGTCAGAATCCAAGATCAATCAATCTTCCAGTTTTCTTTCCAAAAAGGGGAGTATGTGTTACAGATATTAGATGTTTACAGACAGTTATATTTCTATTTGCATGGAATGGAAAAATTCAGAAAATCGGATAAATTATTTGTCTCCTTTTCAGAATCAAAATTGGACGGTCATTTACCAAAGTAATTTTAGCCAGGTGGCTAACTGATTGCATTTCCTTTGTCTACAAGAGTTTGGGTTTATCTTTGCCAAAACCTTTGAGAGAGCTCATTCAACCAGGTCCATGGCAACTTCTTTAGTATTTTTATCCAGATCTTCTATGAACGATATTTGTGTTGCTGCAACTTGAGCTAATCCTCATACCTTTAATACTCATTACAAATTGAATATGGTCTCTAGGGCAATTGCTGCCTTTGGCTCAGCAGTGCTTAGGAACATCCTTCCTTAGAGTCCCCCTGGGATTCAGGTAGCCAGTCCCACTTGTTGAGGAACAAATTGAAGATTGTCAACATCAGTTAAAGAATGTACCATCTGTGTTGTCCATTTTCATTTTTCCTCAACAAGTGGTTTTGGATCTGATCCTGTGATCAGATTTGTCCGCTTTTGCAGCTCATGGATACTGAACACTCTTGAGCTCCTCCCTTACCCATAATGCCCTAGTCCCCCTCCATACCTCAGATCTTATTTGCTGACTTTATTGCTAATTAAAAATCAAGGAAAAACCATTATATGAGAAACTAATATCTGGAGCTCAGTCAGGAGCATTGGTTCCCTTAGCATCTTTTTTTTCTTCCAGAAGTCACAAACAAAATGGTAGGGGGTTGGAAGGAGGGGAGTTGATGAAAAATGAAAATGGACAACACATATGGAATGTTATGGTGAGTATATAAGTTCTTTTTTGTCCAAAAAGCTATCTAAACCTTTACTACCACCAAAGAGTACACTCCTCTGAGGCTTTTGAGGATCGACACCCTGCTTATGCTTTCCTTTGCTGAGCAGACAAGTTCTCTTTTCGATTTTCCTAATTTTGTTGATGCTTTATTACTTTTTTCTTCAGGAAAGTTATTGTAATGCTAGGAATGTTGTGTTTTATTGGAATGTTGAAACTGTAACCTACTTTTAAACAGAACAATTTTTTTTCCTATCAGTTTAAAAGTAGTGTAAAGTAATTGAAAACACATTTTCTGTAACAGAAATTGTGTTGATTTTTCTTTTGTGGGGTCGGCATAGTGTTTTAAAGTGCTTTTTACTGTGTGCTTTTTTTCCTATCAAAAAAGTAACTTTTGTGGACTGGTAGTTATACTCGTCAACTTCTTAGTGCAAGACATCTGGACAAATCCTAAAATAATGGGGTAGGGGGGGCAAAGGCCGTAAATAAGTTGCTAGAATAAAATGATTTGTGTTAGCATGCAATTTCTGGAAGAAATGAAGTTTGAAAATCAAATGAATGTAATTTTTTATTGACTTTAATCCTTAGTAACTTTCTAGAAAACCTCAAATTTTAGAAGGAACAGACCAAAAATATAAGACAAAAACCTGGATATTTTGCGAAAATCCGGACGATTGAGAGCTATGCTGGTTGTTCTCTGGGAAAGAGGCACAATTTCAGCTTGACCATGGAACAGACTACCAGTTCCATGGTCGTTCCTTTCAGCCACAAAAAGAAAAAGCTATGCAAACAGCCTTTACCACCACAGCAGGCTAGCAATTTGCCTTAGCTGCAGGTAGGTGACTTTGCTGTGGCGATTTGTTGCATGTCAGGCCACTTATATTTTACCTTGGCTCCTTCTAGTGTAGCCCCTACAGCCACTATGGAGAGGGGGTTAGTCACATCTTCTGTGGCTGTTGGGGTCCCATCAGTGGGCAAGAGAGAGCTATTCTTGTCACTCTTTGAAGAGGCAATAGGGAAGGTTTCCCTGTTGTCATAATGATGTGCCTTACACTGTGGAAGCAGTTGCTGCAATTCTTAACACTGTCTGCCCCATTTTTCCTGTCAAAAGGAAACGGAAAACCAATATTTATTTACTTCTCCTCAAATTTTTGTGGATAGTTGTAGTATACTGGGTCTGGTGTAGGGTTTAATTCTGGCTATTGATCTTTCTTTTAAGTTAGTTTCTAGTAAAAGAAAGAGAGATTTCTGTTTTCCTGAATCTCTTCAAGAAGATGCCAAGGTGAATACATGTTTTTCCCTCAGATTTCTGATTCACACTCAAAGAAGAGCTCAATGTCTGATTCTTCCTGCAGTGGTTTCTGTTTCTATGAGACTATTGTTAGAATGTGCCATTGTTTTCAGTGGGAGTGGCTTCTCAGTCTTTCAGAAAATTATATAAGCGGTTACAGAAGGATTTTCCAGAATCCACAACCATTCCGCTGTGTACGTTAGTGGATGTGTCACTGCCTGCAATTTTCGTGACAGTCAGCCAGGTGCTCCTAAAAAGGGAAATAGGATGTGCAGAGTTCCTCAGTCTTTTAAATGTTTATGCACTATTCCCCAACGTGACCCAGTAGCTATAGCTTTAGTTGATCCCACTGATGCTAAGTATTTAGGTGATTCCAATCCTTCTGTTTCTAAAAAAGATGGGAAATTATTCATAGGTATGGGAAAAAAATGTACGCCTCTGCAACTTTTATTTTCAGAATTTTGAATCGTCAAGCTCATATGTTAAAGTTTGTTCTGACCAATTGTGAAAGTATGAGGAATGTTATACCTGCATTTCCTTCTTGTGAGTAAAATATGCTTTAACTCATTAGATCCGAGTGACACCTCCAGGTACATCTGCAGTTAACTCCTACTGGCACCTCTAGGCATCAAATATTGCTTGTTCATATTTGCATCAATAATTCTAAAACCATGCTATGTACAAGGATTTAAAATATTTCATTTTGAAGCTTACATAATGGCAAACAACTAATAATGTTTGATCTCTGTCTAGTACAGATAAATAGATATTAACTGTTGTTTTTATGATATTAATTTATATAGATATAATTTTCAAAATTTACAGCCAAGTGACACAGAACTCCTTAGCCTCATATGAAAACTCTTAGCTAGATGAATAAAATTCTGTTGATAGTACATGTGTAACTTGAGGGTTCGCTGAGCTACTATAAGTTGTTTACAAAATATTACAAATGTAATAGTAACCGTGTTTACTGTGACTTACAAAATTTGTTTTAAGATCTAGAACCTAAAGAATACTGCCACTGTAAAAGTAGTTTGTGCTGAAGGGTTTGCCATTTATACTTCTTTCATAGCCCCTATGGTTCCAGAAATATGAACATTTGTTTGAAATGTGAGGACATAATTTGATTCTGTCAAAAGGCTTAGGCTGTGCCAATTGGAAGTTACAGTGCAAACTTCCTGAGCTCCATTGGAGTGAATGAATTAACTTAGTTTCTTCTATTACACTTATTGTTTCTAGAGTGTGTACGACTCTGTTGATACTTCTTCCAGGGCTATGGCTGTTGGTATTGTTTTAGGGAGATTTGCATGGTTGCATTCTCAGAACCTCCTTTGTTAAAATGAGATTTTAAATTATCCCTTGGATAGAGGCTTAGTTGTTTGCCCATACTCTGCAAGAGTGATCAACAAGTGTGATGAAAGGGGCAAGTTAATCCAGTGAATTCTTTGAGCTTTTTCATCCCTCCTTTTCCAAATTGTCCAAGGGATTTTCTATCGCCTCATGCAATTTTGACAGAAAGCAGATCTCAACAAAATTCAGGCAAATAGATGTTTAAGAAGAAATGGCAAGGGGTTCGAAAAAGTAGTCTCAAGCCTCCCAAAACCAAGGGCAGTTCAAGTCTGAATGACTATTCAGGAGTTGTCTCTCCCTCCCTGGCCCCTTTTTTCTTAAAGAAAGTCTGAATCTCCATTTTAATCTTTGGCAACAGATTGTTTCAGACAAATGGGTTCTGAACATCATTCAACAAGGTTACCGATGGCCATGGGAGGAAATTTCTCCTTTTCAGGGAGTCCGTCTATGTCCTGCAGCTCAAACTGTTTAGTTTCCACCTGTGCTTCATCACATGCTGTCCCGAGATGTGATGGAACCAGTTCTTCCTTCCCAGGTGGGAAGGTGCTTTTATTCAAGGATGTTCCTAACGCCAATGAAAGACAATGCTTGGAGACCAGTTCTGGATCTTTCTTTCCTAAACCCATTTGTGATAGTGTCCAAATTCAAAATGAGGTCACTTCACAACCTGTTACCTTTTCTTCCTCTTATTTTTAAGTTTCCTGGTAAGACTAAACTTAAAAGATGCTTATCATCACATCCCTATTCATCCAGATTTTAGGTGTTTCTTAAGGTCTTGTGTATCTGGATCACATTATCAGTTCTCTACAATACCCTTTGGTTATCAACTGCACCATGAGTGTTCACAAAGTGTCTGTATCTCTGTTTATAACTCATTGATAGCTACCGGGGTATTCACATTTTCCATATTTAGATGACTTTCTTATCTTTGCAGAGTCTCTTTCAAAATGTCAGGAATCTTTCTCTTGGATGAGAGATCTCTTACATAAGCTGGTATTCCAAAAGAACATTTTCTTTACCCCTTACACATGATTTTGTTCCTGGGATGTCAGCTAGACACCTCAGTTCAAAGAGCTTTTCTTCCACAGGAAAATTATCTTTATTTAGATCTGTTTCAAAGGTGTTCCACTCAGACTGCGGTCACTGCGAAGGAATACCTCAGGATTTTGGGTCTCGTGGCATCTGTGATTCTCATGATAAATTTAGCAAGACTCCACATGAGATGGATAGAGTGGTATCTGAAATCTCTTTGATCCCAGCATCAACACCCTTTATCTCTTCAAATCCCAATGCTGGGGGTTGCCAAAAGAGAAATCTTTTGGTGGAGACAACATATGTCCTTAAATCCAGGTCTCCCCTTTTCCCTCCCTGCTTCAAAGCAGTTATTCACCACATATGCTTTGGTCTTTGCTTGGAGACAGTTTCCAGAAGGATAAAATTGCAAGGGGTCTAGGACACCAAGAACAGATGCAAGCCCATGCTTGCTCTGATCAAGGCACTCAACTCTCTGAACCATCTTTGGTCTCCAAGACCTCTTCCAGTGGTGACAGACAATACCACAGTCATATGGTACATCAGCAGGCAAGGGGACCCAAGTTGTACCCCATTTGCAGACTAGCCAAATTAGCACAGTCTCACTCTACAGGCATTGTACATTCTGTCAGAGCAAAGCTGTGTGACAGACAAGCTGACAGGACTGGTACAGATCCTCACAGATGGAAACTAGACCTGGGGGGGGGGGGGGGTTATCTACCAAGATTTGATCCATCTGTGGGAAGTTCCTCAAGTAGAACTCTGTCTCCTCTCCGAACAATCAACTGGTAAAATTCTGTTCCAGGGCTCTATGTAAGAATGCCTAGAAAACAGATGCTTTTTGAATAGGAATGCTCCTGTATGTGTTCCCACCCTTTCTACAAATCTCCAGAGCACTTCTGAAGACTCCGAAGGAATACTCAGGATCATTGTGGTAAGTCCCCTGTGGCCCTGACAACTGTCGTTATCCCTTCTTTTGGAAATAGCCAGGGTCAATTACCTCAAGCTTCCTCACAGACTGGATCTACTCACACAAGAACAAGTGTGAGATACACCCCAACATCTGTCATTTTCAATTGGCTGCCTGGATGATAGGGTCTTAATTTCCTTTAGGCACCTGTTTACTGAGGATGTGCAACAGGTAATAATGGAGGCAAGAAAACCTACTACTAAAAAATCATACATTAGCATATGAAAAGGTTTTCTAGTTTGTACATAAGCAGCACCCATTCAGGGCTAGGCTTTCTCTGGTTTTACAATAATTGTGGGAGTTACTATTCTATGGCCTTTCTCATTTGTCTATCAAGGTTCATTTATCAGCTATTTCAACATGTCTGCCCATGGATCCTCCACTTTTAATGAAGTCTCATGTGAAAATGTTTCCCTCTTTGGGATCTTAATTTTGTATTAGGGAACCCAACACTTGCTCCAGTTGAACCTGCTAATCTGGCTGACTTGAGGTTTTTAACATGGAAAACAGTATTACTAATTACTGTGACCTCTGCCAGAAGGGTATCTGAGTTTCAAACTCTTATGATGAGTCAACCCTATCTCATTTTCCATAGGAACAGGGTTTTTTTGAGAACTGATCCTTCTTTTATGCTTAAAGTGGTATCTGAGTTTACTTTAAATCAAAATATCCTTCTCGCAGTTTTCTTTCCGGAACATAAAAATGATGGAGAAAGGATACTGCACACTTAGATGTTTACAGAAAACACCAGTATTATATGAACTGAACCAAATTTTATAGATCTTTGAGTCTGTTCTTAATTTTTTGTGAACCAGCACACAAATAAAAACATTTGAGGAACAGCCAAAGCCAGGCAGAACTCCACCACACAGATACCAGTCAGAAATGTAAAAATATTTAATGGGATTAAGCACTTTTATCTTCTAAATAAACAAACTTCATCAGAATGAAACCTTCACACGCCAGCCTTCCATTTAAATAGCATTAATAAGTCATAAGTATTAATAAATCATAAGATCATTCTTGGAGACAATTTAAAATAATTACATTACAATAAATTGAATACGATAAAATTGCATTTTAAACACCAACAATGAATACATCTTAAACATGTTAAAATTCAAGTAATCATAATTTAAACTTTCATGACTTTTATTTTCAGAATACTAACTATGGACAAATAATTATTAAGCCCTGGGAAGTTAACGGCATCAGTTTTTAACTGCCATTTTAGTTCACATCTTTCCAGTAACTCCTTCCATACCCACCCCCCCCTCCAAATTATTCAAATTCATTTTTTTCAAGTATTTGAAAAACAAATACACTCTCAGGATGCAAGCTAATATGTTTGTAAAGTGCATTTGTAGTGTTTATATTTTTACAATCAGTCATTTTTGTAAATTTTTGCTCTAACAACTCTTATGTTTTGCCAGTATGGAAAGCCATACATTTTTTTACACGTAGCTACATATACATCCCCTTTTATTTCACAGTTGTAATATCCATCTACCCTGAAATGTAATGACCATTAATAACCTCATCTCCTTCCGTAATATAACAGCATTGCCTTTCATTTCACATGTTTGCATGTGATCCTCTTATTTCTAGTTCCCAAAGGGCACTCAAGTATTTTTTCCATTAATATTTTAAAGTTAATGCCTCTTTTATATACAGACCTGGAGTATTCACCCAATGCATGGTGTCAAAGCCATGGCCTCAAGCTCAATGCCAAAAAGTGCATTGTCATCCCCTTTGGTAAAAACTCTGTACCCATGAGCTACCACATAGGATAAGTGTGATGAGACTTTGGGACACAGGTGGACAGTAATCTCTCCTTTGATAATCACATTGCCACAGTAGTTAGGAAATTCTTCTACATGGCACACCTCATCACAAAAGGTTTCTCATCCAGGAAAAAAAAAAGATCATTGTTCCTCTCTACTCGTAACTCATTAGACCCATTATAGAGTACAATGCCCCTTTTGGTATGTACCTCACAAGACATCTACAACTGGAAAGGCAGCAGAAATACCTCACAAAGAGGATTACCGGCCTCAGATGCCATACGCAAACAGTCTCAGAAAACTCCAGCTTTACTCTGTCGCATATTGCCTACTCAGAGGCAATCTCTGCCTAACATACAAAGCTATGTGAAACCCAGAGCTGTTGGACATGCTCCACTTAAAGAAATCCCAATCCCTCTGAGCTAGGGGACCTAAACCTGGTCTATATAATAAACAGAACATGCTGGAGGGATAGATTCCTGTCCCCGAGACTTCCCATACTCTGGAACAAACTACCTGTCTATATCAAACAAAAATCTTCATTAGCACTCTTCAAGAAAAATCTTGATGATTGGATGGGAAATAAGAAATTCACCCCGGGGATCACCTCTGTGGCTCTGCTCGACAGGGGCACAGGAAAATAATTTTCTTGGGTGGCGAAAGCCAGGGTACCTTTTTGGCTAGGCTTGTATACACCCTAGGGCCGATAGCCTAGTACCTACCTATGAAACTAAAAGTGCCAGACATATTACTAATTTTAAATGTTTTCCAGTTCGTAGAAATTATATACCTAAGCAATCCACTGTCAACAGAATAGGTCATGACCATAACATGGGGAAATTGTTCCTGGTTCTCCTTAAATGAAGTAATGCCCTCTTGTTGGACTGTTCTATCTAAAATTGGGAAATATATCTCATTATGTTTTTTAGCTGCTATTTTATTCTGAACCCTAAAAAGAAGGTTACGCGGATATCCTGTCTTGGTGAGCATATTGACAAGCATCTCGACTTCTGCCTTAAATGTATTTTCATCAGAAACCATTCTAGCTTACCTAACCATTTACCCCTTCACTAACGCCCTCTTTTGAAAATAAGGGTGACGGCTATTATAGTGTAACAAAGAATGAGTCAGTGGGTTGACGATAAATGTTGGATCTAAACCTCCTGTTAACCAAGCCCTTTGTAATGGCTATATCTGGATAACAAAAATTGTCACTAGATACTTCATGCATGAGACGCAGGTAGGGGGTGGCCCCATTAATATATTTAATAAATTTACTCAAACATTCCTTGGCCCCTCACCAAAAAATAAATGCATCATCCAGGAGTCTGGTATAGAATCCCTATTGCCTGATGAAATCACTATTGAAAATTAATTTTCTGTCCCATTCTGCCATTACTACATTAGCATACAATGGGGTACAAGCAATACCCATTGCCACACTGGTGGTCTGGTGGTTATATTTTTTCAGGGTGAATAGTTAGCTTTCAAAATGATCTCAACTAAAGTACCTAAAACTTTGATCTCAGCAGTAAGATGACTCATGTCAAGCAAATTTTCATTATACCTCTCTGGACCCACCTTGTGTGGGATAACTGAAAAAAGGTCTTCCACAACAATGGTAAATAACATGTCATCCTTATACCCATCATCCTTCTGTCTCAAAAAAATCCCACAAGTTCTTTGTTAAATTGGATGATGAATCAGATTAATTGCAATGAATTTAAATATATGGAGGTAAAAAAAAATATTTAATGTTATGTTGTCCTATCTCACCTCATTCTTACTTGGATCGGTTCCGACTTGGCCAAATACACAGTGTTTCTATTTCAAGTTTTACTAAGTGTGTGTTTCTATTTCAAGTTTTACTAAGTGTGTGTTTCTATTTCAAATACACAGCTGGAAGTCTCAAACATGGCTCGTGGCAAGGTAGGTATCCCATGATGCAGTGGTGCAACTCTCCAGATCTCGTTTGCCGCTTTATGAGGTTGGATGTTCTCTTCTTGGCCGTGGCTAAGTTTTTTGTCTCTTGCATTCTATTAGTTTAAACTAGTTAGGATTTATACATTAGTTAGTTTACTGTGTGCTGTGAAACTTTAGCTTTAGGTGAGTAGCTTAGTTTTATCTCCTTTTTCATCTGTGTGCTTTCGCTTGGCCATCGTTTTTTTTTTCCTCAGGCCTGTACTTGTATCCCATAGTTATTTACTGTAGTGGTGCTTTAAAAATTACTTGTAGTGTTTTGTGTGTTTCTTTCTACTCCCTTAGTTTAGCTTGTTTAGTTCATTAACTCATTTAAATTAGAGAGCTAATTGCCCGTTTTAGTTAGAGGGCTAGTAGTGTTAGTGTATTCTATCTCTCCCTTTATTATGCCTTTATAGGTCTGTTTAAATTAGAGGTCCTAGTGCTCGTTTTAGTCAGAGCAAAGCTTAATTCTGTTTATATTCCTTAGATGTGCTGTGTTTGTTAAATTAGTGTGTTTTATATTTCTAGAAGTGGAGTGAGTTTACTTGGTGTTTTAGGACCTTTTTCTTCCTAAGATGTCCAAAATACACTAGGGAGAAAGAACATAAGCCTTCGAGCTTTAAAAAATGTCAAAAATGCACCCAGAAAATGTCTATTACAGACTGATATGGCATTTGTGTCTATTGTTTAGGAACTATCCATCTCCAGGAAAATTGCACTTTCTGCCACTCCTTTAGCACATGTGTTTTGCAGAAGACGAAAAACAAACTGATTGTCAAATGGCTCTTGAAACCGACCTTTGAGGAAGCTGTAACAGAGTGCTTCTTCTTCTTCATTCTCTTCTTCTATGAGGGGACAAACCAACTAAAACGCCGTCTCCTGTCTCCGACTCAGAGTCCCCGGAAAAATTGTCAAATATTTCGCAACCATCAACCTCCTCTGCTCCACAGACTTTGGAACTGACGGAGATAATTATTCTTTGGCACCAAGGTCTTCAGAGCCGAAAGAAGCCGTGTCTCGGAGCCGGTCCATTGCTATTCCACTGGTCTCCCCTATCTTGAGATCTCCCATTTTGGAGAGATCTTATTCACCAGCTCTATCCTCCAGGTCCTGTAGGAGCCTATCTGATGATGACATGGAGCAGGTGGTGCGCAGACTTTTGATGTCACTGGCGCTAGCTAAATTGTTCTCTGCTCCGACCTAACAGATTTTGGAGCCTTCTAGGACTGTTACATCCACTGTTGCTCCTCCTCCGAGCCATGCTGGATCTTCGGAACTGAAGTGCCAAGTACTACTTGGTTATAAACCCGTTGGTTCTGGGACCCCCTTTAGAGATTACAGAACTGATATCTGCTCCGACACTCTTGGTGCCATCCGGGGTGTCTGGGAGCCGAAGTTCGCCGGTCGGCCCCAGAGGGGATGCTCGGACCCAAACTTCTTCAGTTCCGAACCTACTCCTCGGTGTGTTGGCTCGGTTGAGCTCGGCTCCTACGTCAGCCTCTGAGCTGGTTTCTCTGGGGCCAGGGGTGTCCTCTGTCTCCTCTGAGCCGGAGATATCCTCGGAACCAGTGGGTCCTGCTTTTGAGCTGATGAGTGTGCTGTCCCCCTCTACAGCTCTACACAAGGGTACTGTCATTCGTCCCCCCAAGGTACCGGTTACTGTCTCGGCACCACCCCATCCGCAGGACAGCAGAGATTCAGTGCCTCAGGAACCTCCATTGGGTGAACCCCTTTCTTTTGAGGCCTACCTAGAATACCCTTCTGAGGAGCCCCCTTGAAAGAGGACATGCAAGAGGAAGCATATAGACTCCCCTGATGAGTCTGTCACCTCAGACATTGACCTTGAGGTGTCTGAAGGGTCCCCACAGTCGTCCACTGAAGATCTAATTTGCAGATATCCTTGAGATCCTAAAGCAAAGAGGCGGCTGGAAAACCATCAACCCTTCTGAGGAGCCAGTGTACCTGAAGGCCTTTGTATCTCAACCTTTAGCCTCCTGGGTGTATCTGCCTTTTGATGAGCTAATGGACTTAGTCGAAAGGTGTGGGAGTCACCTGACACTGTGGAACCAGTCCCTCGGAGGCCAAACAAGTTTTTGTCAGCCCCCACTGGAAAAGATTTTCTTACAAAAGGCATGTCTGTAGATGTTATGGTAGTGGCAGCAGCCACCAAGAAGGAACTTTCTGAGACATCCTCATCTGTTCAACCTCCAAACAAAGATTCTTGAACGATGGACAGATACGGTAAGTGTCTTTTCGTCAGTGACTTTTACACTCCGATCGCTGAACTACCTCACACACTTTTACAAGGCTACAAATCTCCTGAAAGAGCTAGGAGATGGTCTACAAGGTCCATTGGCTGCGGAGTGACTGAGAATATCTCCTCCCAGCTGTCCACCTTAAATTCTGTCGTCAACTCCTCTGTGAGACTGATATCGTATGCAGCGGATGGAGCGAGTAGGGCAGCGGGTTTAGGAGTTTCCTTGAGGAAGACACTCCTGGGTGTGCTTGTGTAGTTTTGTGGAACCTTTTAAGTCTATCTTTACTAACGCCCCTTTTGATGATTCCTCACTTTTTCGACTCAAAGTTAAAGACACCACTCACCAGATGCAAGCAGGAAGGGAAAACTCTCTCTGCCGTTGGAGTACATTTTTCAGTACCTTCAAGACCTTACCCTAAAGGTCAGAAGAGTGGAAAAATGTGGTTCAAAAGATCTCCGGGAGCTTTCCAAGATGCACGAGGTGAATCCTTCCCCAGGGGCAGAGGGGGAGGCAACAATGGTAGACGTCGTCCTAGAGGCGGGGGGGGGGGTCTGCAAAACCAGGGTGATTCCTTTCGTGGACGTCCCTATCATTGCTCCTGAAAGAAGACCCAGCTGCTCTACTCTGGAGGCAGTCGGGGGATGTTTATCTTTGTACCCAGAAACCTTGCAAAGTATCACAAAAGACAAGTGGGTATAAAGCATAGTATCCAGAGTATATTCCATTCCTTTTTGCCATCCTGTCCCACAGATCAGAACAAAACATCCCAGATGTTCCACCCAATCTAAGGGAGCAAGCAACTATAGAAATCCAAAAGTTGCTGTATAAGCGAGTCACCCAGAAAGTCCCTGCAGACCAAACAGGATTCGGAACTTACTCAAGATTCTTTTTGTTGCCAAAAAGAACAGGGGACTGGAGACCCATATTGGATCTCAGCAAATTGAACAAATCTGCCAAAAAGTCAAAGTTCTGAATGGTGACACTGCAATCAGTACTTCCCTTCTTAGGGAAAGATGATTGGATGTGCTCAGTAGACCTCCAAGTGCGTAATACCACATAAAAATGGATGGAGCATCAAGGAGTTACTTACGCTTCCAGCTCGGAGCCAGTCATTATCAGTTCCGAGCTCTGCCCTTTGGTCTCACTACAGCCCCCAGAGTGTTCACCAAATGCATGTCAGTAGTAACGGCTCACTTGAGATGTCTTAGATTCCAAGTGTTTCCATATCTGGACGAGTGGCTCTTAACTGCCACCACCAAGCATCTACTCCAACAGGCCAGGGATGTGACATTGGAAATTTGTGCTTAGCTAGGCATAACAATCAATTTAAAAAATCTGCCTTATTGCGCTGTCAACATATTACCTTCATAGGCGCAAACCTAGACACTGTTTCCTTGATGGCATGTCTTCCAGCCAACAGAATTTCAACCCTCAGACAGCAAATACTTCACCTTCTTCCCAAGGACAAGATAAAGGCAAAGGTAATTCTGAAACATCTAGGGACAGTGGCTTCAACCATAACTCTAGTTCCCCTTGCCAGGATGCATATGAGGATCCTTCAATGGCTCCTATTTTCCCAATGGTCGCTTTAAGAACTTCCTGTGTCCCATCTGATCAGAATAACTGAGTCATGCAAGAAGTATCTATGGTGGTGGACTCAGTCCAACTATATGACTATCGGGAGACCCTTTATTCCACAACAACCTGTTGCTACAGTGACCACAGATACTTCCCAGATAGGGTGGGGGGGCATTATCTAGGAAGGACAGTCCAAGGTATATGGCAAGACCATGAGGCCCACTTGCATGTCAGTGTTCTAGAGATAAGAGGAGTGCTTCTGGCATTGCAAGAACTCCACGGCTCTCTTCCACTAGGGACAAGTGCAATACAGTCAGACAATATGTCGGTGGTATGGTACATAAACAAACAAGGAACCAGATCATACCCACTTTGTCGAGAGACTCTGAAAGTTTGGCAATGGGCAGTATCTTCCCAACTCTTTCTAGTAGGAACCCACATCCCGGGGAGATCCAGCATGATAACGGACAAGCTCAGCAGGCCAATATTAATGCCTCACGAGTGGTCTCTGAACCAGAACATAATGGAAGAGATTTTCCGGAAATGGGGCCAGCCTTGCTGCGATCTTTTTGCCACTCCCATGAATGTCAAGTGCAGCAGCTACTTTGCCCTAATTCCCCCTCTGGTGACACTGTGAGATACACTTGTTCATGATTGGCCCTCGGGACTTCTTTATGCCCTTCCCCCATTTCCCCTCATACCCAAAGTCATCCAGAAAGCAAAATCCTTGGAAAGCAGGCTGATTTTCATTGCCCCATACTGACCTCATCAGATTTGGTTCCCCTTCCTCTGGCCTCATCTACAGGAGAAGCCGTGGGTTCTGGACCCAGTTCCAGACCTTCTGACACATATGTCAGGAACACGTCATCCTTCTGTCCTCACCCTCAAACTTGACAGCATGGCTGCTCCACTTCCCTACTTAGGCTTCAAAACTTCACTCCAGCAGTCAAACACATATTGATGTCCTCTCATAAAGTTTCTACTAGAAAACTATATACTAGCAAGTGGAAAAGATTCTCTCACTGGGTGCAAACTAGAAACATTGACCCTTTTTCTGCGCCAGTTCAGTCCATTTTAGAATTTCTTACAGAACTCTTCCAGCAAGGCTCGGCTGCAGCAGCTATTAGAGTTCATCTGGCTGCAATTTCAAATTTCCACATTGGTGACCATACTCGTAACCTAATGTCACACAGGTTGTGTAAAGCATTTTTAAAAGGCGCTTCCTTATTGAGACCTCCTTTTAAACAACCACTCTCTCCTCGAGATGTAAATTTTATCGTACTCAACTAACATTGCCACCATTTGAGCCCTCTTTATCTTGTAACCTCAGATTTCTTTCCTGGAAGACCATCTTTCTAGTAGCTATGACATCTACCAAAAGAATTTCAGAGTTGCAAGCAGTATCAATCATATCTGATCTTCCATAAGGATAAGGTATCAATATGAACTAATCTGTCCTTTATACCGAAGGTTTGCTCTCAATCCAATATCAATCGATCCATTGAGCTCCCGGTGTTTTTCCCCAGTAATAGCAAAAAGGCAGAGTATAAACTCCACCAATTGGACATTGCATAGAACTAAAGATTTCAGGTAGTCTGATCAATTATTTATCTCCTTCTGTGAGGCAAAAAAGGGTATGCCAGTGTCTAAAGTCACCCTTTTAAATTGGCTTTCAAGTTGTATCATCTTTATCTACACCTCCAATAATAGAAAGTTACCATTCAGAACTAGAAGTCACTTGACCAGAGCATTAACAACATGCTCTGCTTTCCAGGCCAGAATGTCTATTGACAGTATTTGTGGTGCAGCTAAGTGGGCCAATCCTCATTACAAAGTGGATTTGGCCTCCAGGGACAGGGCCTCCTTTTGTTCCACTATGCTTAAAGGTGTACTCCCGTGAGCCACCCAGGAAAAAGATGTTAGGGACGCTGTCCCATCCAAGTAAGAATGAAGGCGAGATAGGACAAAACGTAAAGAAGTTATGTACTCACCATAACATTCCATGTTTGTTGTCCATCTCGCCATTCATTCGTATGAACCCCCCCTCCTTCCCCCATCCAAGTACTCCTAGAGGACCTGGTGGTGATCCTTCCTCTTATACATGAGCTCCTTTGACTGTTTGTTTTTCTCCTTGACATGGGGTCATACCAATATATTACCCATTAGTACTGTTAACAGCAATCAAGATCTGGAGAGTTGCACCACTGCATCATGGGATAGCTACCTTGCCATGAGCCAAGTTTGAGACTTCAGCTGTGTATTCAGCCGAGTCAGAGATGAGGATCGGCTTCGAACCCATCCAAGTAAGAATGAATGGTGAGATGGACAACAAACATGGAACGTTATGGTGAGTACATAACTTATTTTTCCTTCTATTTTTGGTACCACTCAGGGTTCACAAAAAACTGATGGATCTGCCTGTTAGACCAGTAGTTGATGCTGGGGAGATAAAAAACTTGCCCCATTGCCAAATATATTAACCATGAACTAAAGGGGTTGATTGATTCATCATCCCATTAAGTAAAGGATTCATGGGATTTTTGGAATGTGTTACAGGTGACCTGTGTATTGATGATATGTTATATGTCACCCTTGATGTGAAATATCTTGGTTGTTACATGGTGGTAGTTGTTTGAAAGATGTGAACTAAAATGACAGTTAAAAGCTGATGCTGAGAATCTCTCCGGCTTAATTACTCCTATTCCATAGCTACTACTTAGAAAATAAAAACTGCAAAAGTTTAAGTCATAATTAATTGAATTTTAACAATGCCTAAGATTTATTACTTGTTGGCATGTTAGGTTATTCAATTTTATCTTTTTCAATTTGTTGTAATGTAATTATTTAATTGTCTCTTTAAGAATGATGCTTATGTGACTTATTAATGCTATTTAAATGGAGGGCAGGTATGTGTGGATGTTTGATTCTGATGGAATCTGTTTATTTAGAAGATGAAAGCACTTAATCCCATTAAATAATTTTATATTTCTGACTGGTATCTTCATGATGGAGTGCTCCCTCGTTTTGGTTGTTTCTTAAGCATTTTTGTTTGTGTGTTGGTTCTTTGGTTTAACACTCAAGACAAGTACTGATTCTTCACTTCTTGTGAAGGTAAGAAGAAGGGAGAACCTGTGTCAAAACAGGCTATTACCAAATGGTTGTTTAAGGCTATTACCTTTTGTTGTACACACCATAACAAATCTGTTCCAGGTAGGGTCAAGGCGAACTGTACCAGAGCCTTTATTTCATCTGTGGGCTTTTGGTAAGGGTTGGGAAGAATTCTAGAAGCTTACTACTCCTCTGTACATAATTTTTACAAAGCACTATAAACTTGATTCCTTCTTTAGGTCAATAAAGTCACTATAACAGTAGATGTTTAAATGATCACTGCTGCAGTAGCAGGTTCCTCCCTCTGACCCTCTTGATTTCTGGTGTATTTTTATATGTCAGGGTGTGGACATTCATTTTTTGTTCACAGCATTGCCCTTTCAGGATTCAACCTCCGTCTGTCTGCTAGCAGGAAAGCTCTGAAGTGCTTTGCACCCAAACTTGTCTTTTAGATAGCTCGGATCGAGTTGCTTGACAGGCTGGGCGAGTGGATAGAGCCCTGAAACTTTGGAAGCCGGCTAGTTTTTATATCCTTGGCAATATATAACCCATGTACCTCAGGGTACTTGCAACAGTGACATTTGAACATCTACCCGTTATAAGTTCAGCTTACACAACTATGTACTTTCTTATCTATGTCATTTTGTCTTTTATTTCTGACTTCCAAATTGTTTGATTTCCTTTACATTTATTACTTCATTTATATGAAATGAATAGAATTTGTTGAGCTATTAAACATTTTTACAGCATTATTAATACTTTCAGTAATTATATATATCATCTTCAGATGCTGTTTGCTTGGAATTACAATATAATATTTTGTTCTCCAATAAAAATTATGAGAAAAAATGAAAATACACTTGAATTTTAATGCAGTGGTAGTAGTCCTAGTCCATGACATGTTTTTTTTTTAACTTGTGTATTCAGTTTTCACTTTTTCAGTATTTATTTCAAAAACTGCTGTTCTAACTTTAGTTGCAGCTAGACAATAATAGCGAATTATGATCAAACTTCTGATTAGATATTATTCTTTGAAAAATGGATGAAAAGAAATTCACATTGAGAATGGAGCAAAGAGGTGTTCAAGGTGGATTTGCGTATCCAAGTTTAGGACACATTAGGGGGTTATTCTCACAGAGACCTGATTATAATTATTTGTATTGCATGGGGCTTCATTTGATCTATGTACTACCAGTTACAGAAGAAAAAGCGTAGGAGCGCTGAGTATTTTATGGCTTTGAAATCCTTAAACACTTTGTTATCACACAGACAACAGTCAGAAGTGGTGTCCCTTAGATAAATTAATGGCTTTAAAAGTTAAGACACTTCAGTCTACCACAGTTTTTTGTTTAAAAGTACAACAGAGTGAAATAACTACAAGCTTTTAATGTTGTTTTAGCTTTTGCTGCTGTTCTGAGACACTTGGAGATGCTTCACAAAAGCTTGCTAATCACCTTTCTGATGTCAGAGAAGTGCTTAACAGGTCTGTCTTTTCCAAATTCACACCAGAATTGCTGAGCTGCTTCCACTAGAATGATGATGAGAGTAATAATGGCAATAATAAGAATAGTGGTACTACTATTATTGCTTATCTTCATGGTTAAAAAGAACGTGAATGTGTAAGGTGGTCATTTATTGATTGGGGGTTACCATTAGCAGAAGGACCTCATTAACTTTGCTGGGTCTGCTGTCCATAGAACTGGGATGAATCCTTTTAAACTTTCTTTTTACCCCTTTCAGTTTACCCCTTTCATTATGCACTATATTTGATGTATAATGCAGGCACCCAGTATTTCTGACAGCTAATGTGCATCACAGCCTTAAATCAGTACAGGATGCCCTGTGAAAGCATTACATATAGTGTTTGTTGGCATTAATAATCCTGTGCCATGATTTGAGCATCTGCCCTGTTGATTTAAAAAAGCTTTATTGTACTTAGCAGTGGAGTAGGTCATACACTGAGAATAGCTGGTATATTGAGAGGTGACATAAGAATCTTTATAAGTTTAGATTCACAATGTTGTATTTAAAACACAGTTTTCAATAAATGTTACTTTCTGTTCTGTTTACACTGGCACAAGTATGCAAGTTAGTTTCAGATGTCACAGTCATGCAATTCACTTCTTTTTTGTGGGTGGAGATTGTATGAATGAAGATTTTCCAGCCCTGCAAAGTAGTATAGGATTTCTTAGCTCGATGAAAGCCCAAAGGAACTGCAGTATAGAGATGAATAAAAAGACAAGGATGCCAGAAAGCATGCTAGACTGAAGAAAAGAATGTCTAAAAGACAGGATGCCATAACGTATGTTAGACGGACAAAGAATGAGCTTTTCTAACTCAGAATGCAGAGAGCTTGCCCTCCAGCAACAATGTGGAAGGATGAATATGAAGTTCATTTTAACCTTCTCTTACAACTTCTGTAAGTGACTTTCCCTTTATATTTCCAGGAAAAACAAGTGCCAGCATACATTTTTGTTAACGTGAAATTTTGCATAATTATTTCAGTATTTCCTACAGTTAAATGAGATGGAAATATTTTGGTATGCTAATATTAAAAGTTGAAGTGCTGCTCTGAAATGACGTTTATGGAAATTTTGTCTGTCTTCTGTTTTAATCAGACTATAAGTATTTTTCTTTTCTTTGTACAGAATCATAGTGGTTGCTTATTAGAGTATCCAATAAAGTAACAGAGTACACAACTGCATATGTTTGAAATATTTAATGTAGTGCATAC
Source organism: Protopterus annectens (assembly GCF_019279795.1). Taxonomy (NCBI): domain Eukaryota; kingdom Metazoa; phylum Chordata; order Ceratodontiformes; family Protopteridae; genus Protopterus; species Protopterus annectens. Next base: position 1,757,387,780 of record NC_056733.1, on the reverse strand, counting down.
AATGCTGATTAACAAAAACAAAATAGGTAAAATCTACCAAGACTGCTGAGCACAGTTTAACTGGTATTGGTTTATTAAATAATAGATTAATTCTAAATGACAATAGTATATTAGAAAGTTGAAGACTGATTTGAGTGTGTGTGAGACTAATATATCACACATTGGTATAGTGTTAAGGAATGCTACAGTACACTTCTTTGGTGAGTGAAGAGTTGACGGACATCTTCCCAGAAAGTAGAGAATACTAAAAACTGAGAACATTCGATGGGTCTTTGAGACTTTACTTGAGTCAGTTTCTGACTTGTAGCGTTTAGTTCTTTAAATATACATCTTGTCAATAAATGTAAAATAACAAAAATGCGTTTCTGCAAGCCTACCAAGTCAGTTGTCTTAAAACCAGTACTTAATCTCAGACTGTAGCAAAGTGCAACAGCTACTAGTCTACCTTACTGCTGCAAATGGTGGTTGAATTCAGTGCTCTCTCTCCTTGTGACTGCATCAGTGATTCCATTATTCTTGTCCTGCACTACTCTGGCCAGATTTTTTCCCTACTTCCATTATGTCATTTGGAAGGCTTTCAGGAAAGCTACCTTTTCTGAGTAGTATTTTTCTATGGAATGTTACATCCCTAGAGGAAAAATGAAGTCTTTGTATCCATGTAGACATTTGAGTAAGTGATCTGTAAGTACTTTTGCATGTGTGCATGTTATGATGGAATGTGTGTGTGTGTGTGTGTGTGTGTGTGTGTGTGTGTGTGTGTGTGTGTTATATATGATAAAAGTAAATGCAGCTGAGATCAACAGATTTTTATAAAAAAATAGTGCAAGTTGTTTTATACAAGTGCAGGTAACACGGTTTCTTCAAATTATGGATGCTGAACACTTATATCACTAGTTTCTTTTTATTTAAACAGTATCTTGTTAATCATTTTAAATTATTTACTTTGTTTTATTTTTCATTTATTTACTTTTTTACTTTATTGTGCTGTCTTATATTCATCTTTCTTTGTATCTGTGTGGGAATAGGAGCAAACATTTGTCTACAGCATGATGTTCTATACTGCATTCAACAAACTTCAGGATGCTGTGATTTGTTAGTTCACAGACTCCTTTAATGCTTTGTTAGAGGAATAAGTGGGGACGACATGTGTAGGCAGTGACAGAATTAGTGCTATAATTTAGGGATTTTATGATAGGTTAAAGTTGAAGTAGAGCATTGCACCTTTATAGAGATTTTGCTAATGGTTTGTACTCTTTCCCACTTTTGCTAAATAGTGGCCAATGCACATAATTTAGTATACTAAATCATTAATGTTTGTAGCCAACAATGTGGAATAGAGTGATAAAGCCCTGATTGCAGTCCAGGAGACTCTGGTTTGATTAGTGGTTTGGTTTGAGTGTCTTGGGTGCTGACAGGGGAAGATGGACATGCACATCCTGAAAGGATACACTGTTATGTCGCACTCACACTGTCAAATCACACCCAGAATGCAGCGTCAAGCCATGATAGTACACTCAGGGTACATATCGTGGTTTGATTTCACTGATGAAGACTGGTAAAACAAGTGCAAGATGCTATCTGAGGGTGAGCAGGCTTCCTGATGACATCAGCCCCTTGCAGAAATGAGGGGTGTCTCAGTTTCTGCCATCCAGATGGTACTGAGCATATGCAAGGGTGATGCTACCTCAGGGTCCTTAAATGCATCACCAGTACAGGATGTGGGTTGGATATAGTCCATGGGAGGATAAGGTGGGTCCATTAGACCCAGTGCATGAGGAGAAGAACTGGGGTAGCTCACTGTCAGTTGCTGGGAGCCAGAAAGAGAACCAAAACAAATAATTAACTATTGTCTTTGTATAGATAAAGTTAATGTTAGGTTAAGTTAAGCTTCTGTGTACTGCTGTCGATTTAGGACAATTGTTCCTCTCAGGAGGGTTAAACTTAATTATTTGAAGCTGTACATAGTTTTGTATGCTTGTTTTACGTTTATAGCTTGTTTTAAGTTAATATGTTGGGGTGTTCTGGTGGTGTGTTTGTTTTTTGTTTGATGGCTTTAATTAAAACAAAGAATCTTGTAAAATGTGACATAGATTTAAATGGAGATGACAAGGAACAACTGTGCAAGAGATCAACCTGCTAAACAGTATGTGTATGTAAAAGAAAAGCAGGAAATAGACATTTCAAAAAACTGTCATATAGAATAAGAGGGAATAAGAACTTCTTATAATAATGGCTGCACTAAACATATTATTTTGGAATGTGGATGGCCTCACACTTGTAGACAAAAGGGTAAGAATATTGAATTATATTAAGAAATGCATTGTGCAAATAGCAGTGCTTACAGGAGACACATTTGGAAAGAAGTGAGCATGTGAATTTGATAGATAGAATTTCAGTATGGATATCCATCAGAATGTTAGGGACAAATGAAAAGGGAAATACTTGTACTAATTAATAGATAAGCTCTAATAGTGATGGTAGTGGAAAAAAGATAGTAATGGTAGATTTGGTAGTAAGATGTTACTGGCAGGGGAGGAGTATTACACTGGTATATATTTATATTCCTCCTAAAAGCTTAAGAAAATTTGGGGAGAAGTAATTGGCTTTCAGCAGGGCATGGGACTGGAACTTGATTTGCAACAGTGAGGATGCATCCAGGGGATCTGGAAGGGAAGTATAACAAAAGACAGTAGATTTATGAAGAATTTTATGAAAATATTTGGCGTGGAAGAAGTGAATTCAGTAGTAGAAACTCAAAAGAGAGAATTTACATATTCCCCAAAGCACAAGAAGTGTGCTAGACTAGGCAGAAATTATATTTCACAGGAACATGTGCATTTAATTGAAAGCTTCAACACACATCCAGTAACTATTTTAAATCATGTGACAATAATAACTAAGGTAAAAATGCAGGATAATGAAGTTAAAATGAGACACTGGTGCTTTCCCACCTACCTGTTAGAGTAATTTAAAGGAATGGGTATTGGAAATTATTCAAGAATTATAGGGGAAAATAGAAATTTCTTCAGAAGTTATAGCTAATGATTGGGATAAAATTATAGTAGAGTTTAATTTGGGTAGAAATAAAAGAAAAATAGATATGGTTAATGGAAAACCGTGCCCACAGACTGAAAAAAAAACATGTTTATTTCATCACGTTTTGATGTTTCTTACATTTAAACCCTATTTTTGAACTCTCTCTCTATATTTTTTTATACTTTTAAATGTAATTCCGGAGTCTTCCCACATGGGGTCTGGCATCTTGATTTTATTTGTCTACCTCCAGGTATCCCAGAATGCAGTGTTTGGCTTTAAAATATTACTTCATAGCCCCTAAGCTCCTGTCAGTGCATTGACTTTACATGTGTTTTCACACATACCTTGCTTTCTTTTAGTCATTCAGGTTTAATTACCACTTCTTGCTTTTCAATGACTACTTAAAAGGCAAACCTGGATAATTACGCAGAGGTTGATGCCAAAGCCAGGAATACCTCCTCATCACAGAACCAAAAGCAGCAGCTCTAGAAGAAGTATCTGCTGCATCATACCTGCATTTAATAGAATGGCGAGCCACCTGAGAAGAAGTCCCTAACAAGGAGAGAGTAGAAGTCTTACCCTCAGAATCAGGAAGGTCACGAATTGTCTGACAGGCCTGAGAAAACAGAGCCATAATATATCTTGGCATATGACTCTGATAATTGACAGCCCTAAAAGCAAGGGTAGCTGAGGTATAAATCTTCTTACGTAGCCTTTCCACAGTTCTGCTGCCTTTATCAGAAGGCAGTAACTTCATAGAAGGCAGCAGCTGAGATGGCTTGTCAGATGCCACAGACACCACAGAGGGGTCAGCAGAAGGACATTTATAGAAAAATTTGCAATCCTCAGGCACCCTGTAAAACCTACAAGTTTTTTTGAGGGCTGGAGGCTGGTAGTCTGGAGCCTTAGACGCAGTAGAAAAGGCACCCAACAAGGCAGCCAAAATTGGGGGAACAGTAGAAGGTCTAGGAGAGTCCATTTGTAGAAAATAGTAATACCTTTTCTGAACCTCAGAAATCTGGGCAAAATCCCACTTAAAAAATTCCATCATTATGAAAATTGTGTCCCTGAAGGAGATCTCTTCAAAAGAAGTGTCAGGACTGGTGGGCTCCTCTTCCTCACACCCATTGTCTAAGGGAGAAGGAATCTAGGAAGAATAAGCAAGGGATTCCACCTCAGAAGAATCCTGTTCCCTAGGCCTTTTGAGGGGAGTAGAGGACCAAGGTGAAACAAGAACAGAAACTGTCAGGAGGTTTTAAGGCCATAAGGATATTAAACAACCCCTGAATGAAATGCTGCCATTCACTCTGAGGGTCCTTAGGAGCAGGAGAAACATGTTTTGTTTTTTGTTTCTCTTTCAGCGGGACATCTGCCTTATAAAATTTAGAAGGCTCAGACCCCAGACGGCATTCTACAACGGTAGTTAGTACTTCCTCCCTAACCACAATCTGAGGAGCACATCTAAGCCCTTCAGTAATAATCAGCCGCGGTTCCCCCTGAATATCTGAAGTGGACATCTGCAAGGCCTCCAGGGATGTGCATGAGTTTGGATCCATGCTGGCCTCCGAAGTCGTCACGATAGAGGAATCCAATGACAGAGCAGTGCGATCCTCCAGGCTTACACTAGCCTCGGGAGAGACGTCTGGTGGAGTGACTACAGTGGAAGAATTGGACCTATGTTTCTTGGCCTTCTTCACAGACGGATGACCATCAGAGTGGGAAGTTTTTTTTCCATGGTATCTTTTGCTAAAAGCTTAAGATGTTGGTTCTCTAAGTTTAGCACAAAAGAGGAAAGCTGACTACGCAGAGTCTTTGGGACGAAAGCCTGACAAATAGAACAGGATGTATGGTTGTGGGAAGCACTGACCCAAAATAAACACTGCTTGTGACAATCTTTATGGAGAATCTGTCTCCCGCACTAGCAGTTACCCTTTCTGGGTGACATGAACCACACAAGCAACAAAACAAAAACAAAACGATCAAAGAAGCAAAAATCCCAATGAGGCACTTATCTGAAAACAGCTTGGTGAACCAGCAAATGAAACGGACATTCAGACTGATGATCAAAAGATGACATTTGGACTGGCAGCAAAGAAGTTCTGACGATGGTATGCCTGGATGTCACCTTTATGCCCTACAGTGTATGCAGGGAACATACTTGTGAGGACAGCATACCTTAAGCAACCTAAAGGCTTTGTTATAATGGTCAGATGTCAGGCCAACCTTGCCAGGAGATCCCCTATTGTAAGGAATACTGCAACAGTGAAGTGGAAGGACATCTATATTTAGATCTTTTCCTGAGTTTTTTCACTCAGACGACTTCTGTCTCCACAAGGGAATTCCTTAGGATTCTGGATCTCATGACATCTATGATACTCGGTGATACCTCTTGCAAAGCTCCATATGAGAAAAATTCAGTGGTGCCTGAAATCTCTTTGGTCCCAGCATTGACATCCACTAGCTTTTCAAATCCAAATTTAGTTTTTTTTGGAAAGAGAGATTTTGTGATGGAGACACTAGATTTTTCAAATTTCTGGTCTCCTATTCTCCCTTTCTGCTCCAGTACAATAAGTCAGAATTGACACTTCAGACTTTGCTTGGAGAACAGTGTCTGGTGGGATAAAATTGCAGGGGCTTTGAAACAAAAAAGATAGACCAAAATGCACACATAAGAGATGTTACCTCTTATAAATTTTCTCAGCTGTCTCAAACATTTGTGGTTTCCGAACCTTTTCATGTTTTTACAGAAAACATCACAGTGATGTGGTACACTGTGTACATATTAGCCATACCAGTCTTGGATATAGCTTTTCAGCACAGTTTCATTCTACAGGCATCTTGTATACAGTGGGAGCAAATTGTGTGATAGACAAGTGAACAGAACCAGGACAGATTCACAAATAGAAATTGAATCAGCAGGTGTTCCCACAGTTGATCCAGCTATGAGGAGCACCATAGAGAATTAATTTGGCTCTGCTCTCAACAATCAGATGGCTAAATTCTACACCAGGAATCCATGCAAGAAGGCCTGGAAAACACATGCTTTTACTTTTCCATGGACATGAATGCTCTGTATGCTTTTCCACCATTTCCACTAATATCCGGAGTTATTCTGAAGACTCAGAAGTCTCCAGTGATCATTATAGTGACTCCCTTCTAGCTGTGGCAATAGTAGTTATTCATTTTTTTTTGGAAATGGGCATACCCATTGTAAATTGAGTGTATACAAATTGAAAGAAGTCCAGCAGCCGTGCTCCCAGTCTTTCTATTGGAATATGCACCATAACACCATCTGAAAGATAAACGTGGGTCCTTCTTTTTCCTACAGGAAGAAACACATTAACTTACTTTCTCTGGGTCACTTTGATAAGTGGAGAATTCAAACTGTTTTTTAAAAAAATCTTATAGTCTGCTCCACAGAGCTGGTTACAACATGCTTTCCATGACCAGAACTGTACAATCAGTTCCACGACAACTCATTTACTGACTTAATTTCTCAATGATTAGCTAGAAAAGCACATATCTTCAAAACAAATAACTGGACATTCTGCAAGAAATCTAAAAGGGGGTTGGGGGTGGGGCGGGCCAGCAGAGACAACAGAGACAACAACATTCTGTGCAGCTATTCTTGTATACATATAGAGCATATGCAGTACATCAACTACATGTCCCAGACTTACTGAAGCCAGCGAAAGACCACTGAAAATTTTTTATATGATAACATTATTTAGAAAAGGTTAAGATCTTTTTTTATATTAAATATTATGTCATTGCATAATAGAATTAATCCACTTCTGTATGTGGGTAGTGCTGAATTTACTCATGGTTAGATTTGTTTAATTACTTGGGCTTCGCTGTCATGATCAAACGACGACAACCATGGGTAAATTGTGTTACCCAGTCGTGGATTATTGCTAAAATGGAAAATAAAAAAAACATTCAGGAGTATATCGATGCTGAATCCAGCTGCTTTAATAACAAGAGTTCCTGCCTCAGTAGTAAAGGGAAAGAGGTCTGGTATTACTACTGTAAGTTTAAGTCAGAATTATGAGAACCTTTATATTTGATGTTTTTTGAAAGGCTGATTGTGTGGATGTAAAACCAAAAGGCTTACCCAAACTTAGGGTATTAGCAGAAACCAATAAAACAATAACTCCACGGCCACTGCACACCAAAACACCAGTCAACCAGGTAGCAGCGAAATTTAGGAACAAAAACTCAGGAACCAAACAAAATTACTTTACAAAACCGCAGTAGTTTTAATGTGAGACTTAGCGCTTTCACCTTACAAGGCATCATCAGTCAAATAATGGATACACCCTCCCCCAATATATACTGAAACCTATTACAATTGCATATTAAACAATTAAAAACAACCAATGAGCCTTCAATGTTAATTAACATCCTCTTAACTCATAATAATCTAAAAACCATCAAAAACTGTGTGTTTATATAAATTACTAAAAAATACACTTAACTTACATACAATAATGTTTCTACTTCTCATTCATTCTAACATTTAATAAATAAATGTGCTCATATAAAATAGTATTTCATATAAATCACCATGATACAGATAATAAAAAATTTTTTTGTATATTATATGTATATATATCACATTTAAACAATAATATGTTGAAAAATATAAATACATGTGCAAAATCTACAAAACTTGTGATCTGTGTATCAAGAGTGGCTTGATGGAAATATAATCATTAAGACCTGGGTACTTCATTGCATTCAATCTTAACTGCCATTCCATCTCCTTCAAAGCCACCCTGTTCTTAACTGCCATTCCATCTCCTTCAAAGCCACCCTGTTCTTAACATCACCACCCTTTTCTAAATGTACCCGATCAATCACAAAAAACATGAATTTCTTAAAATTATTACATTTCAAACTATGGAGATACAAAGCATTATGAGTATCTTTATTTTTTATGGATCTGAGGTGCTCAGAAATCCTATCTCTAAGTCTGCGGGCTGTCATCCCAACATAAAATGCATCGCAGGATGAACAATTCGCCACGTAAACTAAATTCCTAGAATTACAGTTACAAATACCTGGACAAGGCAAGGTGTACTGATAACCTGAAATGACCACATAAGGGCCATCAGCAATAAATCTACAACTTCTACACCTTCCACATTTACCCATCCTAGACCTAGTGTGTTGCTTGTTCCTTTCCAAGATAGCTTTCAAATTTTTGTGGTCATTTCAGGTTATCAGTATTAGCTGTATCATGGTGATTTATATGAAATACTATTTTATATGAGTACATTTATTTATTAAATGTTAGAATGAATGAGAAGTAGAAACATTATTGTATGTAAGTTAAGTGTATTTTTTAGTAATTTTAGTAATTTATATAAACACACAGTTTTTGATGGTTTTTAGATTATTATGAGTTAAGAGGATGTTAATTAACATTGAAGGCTCATTGGTTGTTTTTAATTGTTTAATATGTAATTTTAATAGGTTTCAGTATATATTGGGGAGGGTGTATCCATTATTTGACTCTGATGATGCCTTGTAAGGTGAAAGCGCTAAGTCTCACATTAAAACTACTGCGGTTTTGTAAAGTCATTTTGTTTAGTTCCTGAGTTTTTGTTCCTAAATTTCGCTGCTACCTGGTTGACTGGTGTTTTGGTGTGCAGTGGTCGTGGATTGTGTGGATGTACAGGAATCCAGTTATCTCTTTCTTGGTTATTTGAGGGGGTAGTGCATCTGCTTCTATAAAAGGTACACTTATCAGTGAAGTGTGTTCTTGGAGCTGTTTAGCAATGGTGTTTGTCTCAGCTTCAAAGGAAAGGGGACTTTTTAACCATCTCTACAGTTTGTTTCTTAAATGTTTTAACACTAGAATTCCTACCTCCACTGCAAAGGAAAGTGGCCTGTTTTTTTCACTTTGAAAGTGAGTTTATTTTTAGTTGGAAGGCTGCGAGCCTTAATTTGAGTATTTTTTTGGAATGTTGATTGCTTGCTCATACAGAATTGTATTGACTCCTTTCCTGATTAGTTGGTGAGAATGTTTGCCTTCTTAAAAGGCTCAGTTGTCAATAAGGCACTTTTCTGCTGCTGCTTTGACAGCATTCCTGCCTCAGCTGCACAGGAAAATGGCTTGTTGATTTTACTAATTCTGCAGCAAGTTTCTTTTGTTCCTCAACTACAAAGAAAAGGGAACTGCCTTTTTTGTAATCTCTGCAGTGAGTTTCATCAGTATGAAGAGTGAGAGCCTTTAGTTTGGATGTTTTTTTGAATACTGACTGGTTATACTGATGGCTGGAGGCTTCTGTCTGGGTTTATTGGTTGGATGTGTCTGCCTCCATAAAAGATACACTTACCGGTGAAGTACATTCCTGCTGCTGCTTTCATAACGGAGTTTCTACTTCAGCTGCGAAGGAAATTTTTTAAACTATCTCTGCAGCAATTTTTTTTCAATCAGAAGTGTGCATTCATTTGAACTATTTTTGGAATGCTTATTGCCTGGATATATGTTTCTAGTGACTTCTTTCCTGATTTATTGGGGAGCACATTTGTTTTCATAAATGGTATACTTGTTAGTGAAGCACATACCTTCTCCTGCTTTATCAGTTGCTTTCTTGCCTTATCTGCAAGGCATATTGGACTGATTTATTATGTTTTTCAGCTGTAAGGATGAGAACCTTAATTTGGATAATTTCTGGAGTGATTGACTATATGGGCTTCAAATGACTCTTCCTGAATGGTTAGGGGAGTGGCTGCCTTCATAAAGGATGTACTGGCATAGCTCGAGTACTCTGAAGACATGCACATGAATGGCTTGTCTGTGCCAGTCTGAGATATGCTGTTTTGGCATTATTACTTTTGATCTACCTTGTTGTTCCTTTTATAAGCAAAATGCTTTTTTGGCTGTGAGTGCCTTTACATTTGCTTTTCTAATCATACAAAGAGTAAATAATGAACAGTCTATTTTTTGCTGTGGATTGGAAGTCATAAGTTTGGCTAAATTATTTTAACTAAATTCTATTTCTAGTCATCTATAATTCAGTGGCCATTAGGGTTCACAGTATGCTTATCTGGTTGATCTTGCTTAACTTAGTTAAGAATGTTTTAAAGTTACTGAAATCCTTACCCAAAGTGCATCTGTGATGGGAGGTGGGCATGCAGGCAAGCTTTTAAAGACTGTAGTTACTTAAGGACTTCAGTTATATTTGAGATAATTGAGGAGAAGATAAGTGGATCGATAAGGATATTTTAATGATGAATGGATTTTACAAGATAAGAAATGTCCACTTGGTAAAAAAGTAGGGGTATTGTGTCATCCTATAGACTTAGCGTTGGAACAGTGGTCTTAATGATTTATACAGAGAAAGATAGAAAAAGAATTTGAATGTTTACATATTCCCATACCTTTTGTTAAATGCTTGATTGGTATTGACATTGGGAGCTTGACAACTTTATGAAGGTAAATTTAACATTTCCTCAAACTGTGAAAATGTCATGCTGAAAAAATCTTTCTGCAAACCATAGATTTTGCTCTTTCTGTTTTTCATGTGTTTAGGGAGAGGGCAGATAAGAGATGGAACTGGTAATGAAGTATTATTTTTATTTGGACAAGATTTGCAAGATGAGCATATTGATTTTAAATGAGATGAAAATCGGTGAATGTGGATTAAGTAATGTTAGAGATTAATATTTATTTCCAGTAAAACAGTGTCGGTAGTTGGTTGTGTGTGTGTGTGTGTGTGTGTGTGTGTGTGTGTGTGTGTGTGTGTGTGTGTGTGTGCATGCGTGTGTGTGTTCATGTATAGATATATGCCATTCATTCCTTCATTTTGGCGAAATAATTCCCTACTGTTCAAAAATATTTGATCTGATGTCAATCTTCACTTAATCCTTGACTGTGAGCTCAGTTCCGAACCTTAGAGCCAACTTAGCCGTTTTTCCTGCTCGCGTCCTCTAAAAATTCTCGAGCTAAGCTCCTACTCCTAATGCTCCTCGCAAGAATACCTCAGATCTCGTTTGCCTCTTCCTAGTGCCAGACGCAATCTCTCCTCAGAGCTCTCAAGTGACAGCTTTTATTCAAAAAAACTGTAGGTTTCTAATAACTCTCAATCTTTGTTCCTGCTGAGTCCTTCTTATTCCACTTTCCCTTTCTACCAAATCAGTAAACCTAACGTAACATTGCTGGTACTTCTTCCCCTTTACCTTGACCGGTATTTCTTGGTATGATTTTCTTCCTTTGTTTCTAGCTCTATACAAAAAAAAAAAAAAAATATATATATATATATATATATATATATATATATATATATATATACATACACACACACACACACACACACACACACACACACACACACACACACACACACACATAAACCCTTTCCTAGTTCTTCAACTGTGTGTGTGTGTGTGTACGATTGTGATGGCAGAGAAATCTAAAGGCACTTCTGCTTTCAAAAGATGCCAGAAATACAACAGAAAACTCCCAAATTTAGACAGACACTCTGTATCTACTGTCCGGGTGTTGTGCACCTCCAGGAAGACTGTGTAATTTGCCATAGTTTTAGTCATTGGGCTCTAGTAGTCTGTAAAAATAAGCTTATTTTGAAAGGACTACTAAAATCTGATTTTGACGAGGCCTTATCTGCATCAAAATCTAAGACAGATGTCAGTTCTCCTTCCTCCCCTTCCTGTTCAGTAAACTTGAAAAATCTAAGAAGAGGAGCCATTCAGTTCTGACAGTTTCATTGGAACCGCCTGCTAAAATGTCAGAAATGTCCACGGTTCCAATAGCTTCCTCAGATCCAGTGGGAAAACAGATTGAATCTTCGGTGCCGGTCTCTACACAGACTAGATTGGCGCCGATTACTGTTTTGGACTCCCCCACTTCAGTGCCTTCTAAACCCTCAGTTTCTCCTGTCTTGGAAATGAAGGAGTTTTTCGATAAGGACAGGCCCCGAAAGAGGCTTTCAGCATCAATAGACACCTTTTTTTACCATCCTCCAAGTTCCTTTCTGGTTAGACCTTCCCCAGGTCTCCTTCAGTTTCCTTGGTACGATCCACCAAGAGCTTAACAGAATCTGATACCATGAGATTGGTGGACAAGCTACTGATGGCGAGGAGATGACCTTCTTTGGTTCCTAGCATTCGTAGCTCTGGAACTTTGCCATTTCACACACCATGTTTTGTTCCTCCTCCGACTCCAGCTGAGTGTTAGGAGTCCATGGTACCGAAACCTCCGGCTTTGACTGTTTTTGTGCTGGTCAGAGCTTCTTCTCCGGCATGGATAACTGCCTTGAAATGTTTGGGGTTGCTGGACCTGGAGTACTCCTGGGGCTGAAGCTTCACTTCTTTGCCAGTTCTGGGGGGATTGGTTTCACTCCGGCTTTTTCGGAGCCATCCATGCCCCTCGGTGCATTGGCACATGTAAGCTTGACACTGGCTTCGATTTCAGAGGCGGCTTCCTCAGTGCAGTGTGGGACCATGGTTCCGAAGGAGTGTATTTCAGTTCCGGGCTTCCATCCCTGTATGGGGGGCGCTGCCTTCCAGGCCGTGGAGAGAGCCTCGTCCATTGTGGGTAAACAGTCTATGCCTCCCTTGTCGGACCAGACAGCTTGCCCTTCCCCTCGACTGTAGCTTCCTTCAGTCTCTACCCTGGGACAATGGGCACAGAAAACTCAGGATTTAACCACGGTGCTCATGTCCTCTTCAGCTACCTCCCGGGCCCACCCCACCTAGGAAGTACCCATGAAGAGGAAGTGCAAGAAGAAGCGCTTAGACCCCCCTGAAGAGACTGATTTCGATGAAGGGGAAGGTTGCATAAAGTCCCCCCTGGAAGATGTCTCCTTTGGAGATATTATAGAAATCCTAAAACAGAGGGGTGGCTGGACTTCCCTCCAACCTTCCTCAGAGGAGTCGGTATAACTGGAAGCTTTTCATGCCTGACTGTCTACCTCTTGGATCTTTCCACACACTGACAGTCTCATTAAATTGCTTGCTTAGCAGGCATGGAAAATACCAGACTTCATCGAGCCAGTTCCAAAGAGACCAGACCAAATCCTATCAGGATCAGCAACATTGGGTGAAGGGAATACCAGTAAATGCCATGGTGATAGTGGCAGCCACTAAGAAAGAACTTGCTGACGAAATTCCTACTATCCATCCCCCTAATACAACGTCCAGGACAATGGATAAATTTGTGAAGTGCATATATGCTTCATCGACCTATGCACTATGGTCCGTGAATTACATAGCCCACTTCACAAGACTTCAGTGAGATCTGAAGAAAGAGCTATCAGATGCTCTCAAAGGAGCAGTAGCTAAAGATGTCTGAGATGAAGTACCTTCTCAGCTAGCAACCGTAGATTCCATTTCCAAGTCGTCCATGATGCTATTTTTGCATGCTGCCGAATGGACGACGGGGGCAGTGGGTTCAGTCATAGCCATTAAACGACATGCCTGGATGCACTTATGTTAATAGATGGAACCATTTAAGTCTTCTTTCATCAACGCTCCATTTGACGGAACATCCCTTTTTGGTCCCAAAGTTAGACACCACAGCCAGATGTGAGAAAGATGGAAAGACTCTTTTTGCTGTGAGCGTATGCTTCTCCACTCCTCAACTGCCTTACTCCAGGAACCAAAAAAGGGGGAGGCTATGGTTCAAGAAGTCCTAAGGGCCTTTCCAGGACTCGCATGGCAACAACTTTCCTCTGGGCAGAGGGGGAAGTAATAATGAAAAAACACAGAGAAAGCGACGAACACCAACTGCAGAAGCATAAAATCCAAAACTGTTTAATACTCCAGCTCCTCGGCTAGCAAGCCTTTCACAGAGTGTAATAATGGAAGACACCATTCTCGAGGCAGAGGTGACCCTTAGAATCAGGTTCCAGGGATTCTTTTCCTGGTAACTCCTATCAGCGCTCCTGAAAGGAGGCCTGATTGCCATCCTCTGGAGGCAGTTGGGGGACTATTATCCCTGCACCAAGCTGCCTGGCTACAGATAACATCAGACAATTGGATGCAAAGGATTATAACCAGAAACTACAATATCTCCTTCTCAGAAGAGCCTGAGAAATTGAAAAGAATCCCGGACGTTCCACCTAGTGACAGGGATGCTGCAGTTTCAGAAATTCAAAAACTGCTCGTCAGAGTCATGCAAGTAATCCCACCAGACCAGATAGGATCCGGATATTACTAACGGTTCTTTTTAGTGCCAAAGAAAACAGGGGACTGGAGACCAATTTTGGATCTCAGCCAGTTGAACAAATCTGTTCAACAGACCAAATTCTGGATGGTCACGGTTCAGTCGATACTCCCTTTTTTAGGGAAAGACAATTGGGTGTATTCAGTAGATCTTCAAGATGTGTATTATCACATAAAAATGGACAAGTGATCCAGAAGGTGCTTCTGGCTTGGGAGCCAGTCATTACCAATTCAGAGCCCTGCCCTTTGGTCACCAAATACATGGCAGTGGTAGCCGCTCACTTCAGAATGCAAGGATTCTGCACATTTCCATACCTAGACTGGCTCCTCACCACTCCCACCAGGCATCTGCTATTACAGGCAAGAGACTGTCATTCAAACTTGCTCCTCACTGGGAATCACTATTAACTACAAAATATCACACCTACAGTCAACCCAATAATTAGAATTCATAGGAGTGATGCTGAACACAAACAAACATTGTTTGGAAAGACTGCAAAGAATAAGATCACAAGTCAGTCAAATTATTCACAGTAAAAAAGTTCCTGCAAGACTGTTGTTACAAGCACTAGGGTCGATGGCAGCCTCCATTACTTTGGTTCCACTTGCGAGATATCACATGATTCTTCAGTGGCTTCTGGCGTCCCAATGGTCCTTACTAAATCAACACATATCCTACCTAATAATAATCAACAATTTATGCAAGAGAGATCTGAGTTGGCTTTATTCTGACTAGATTTGGGCAGGCAGACCTTTTCTCCACATCCTAGATAGGGTGGGGGGGGGGGGCATTATCTGGGAAAGACATTCCAAGGCACTTGATCCCACTTAGAGGCCAATTTGCATAGCGATGTTCTAGAGATTAGGGTGTTGCTCTTAGGACTGCAAGCATTCCAAGAAACCCTCCCCTTGGGAATGATTGCAGTTCAGACACGTCAGTAGTCTGATACATCAACAAGCAGGGGGGGAACCAGATCTTATCTTCTCTGTCGAGAAGCTATAAGAGTTTGGAAATGGGTGATTTCATCCGACTGCTTTCTACTTTCTAATAGCGATACGTATTCCGGGGAGCTGCAACATGATTGCGGACAAACTGAGCAGCTGTATTCTAATGCCTCTACGAGTGGTCTCCCAACCCATTGTTAGGGGAATAGATATTCCACCACTGGGGCCAGCCTTGCTGGGACCTATTTGCATCACCGCGGAACAAGTGCAGCAGCTACTTTGTCTTGATTCCCCCCTCTGGGGGAGTCGCAGAGAAATTCTGTCCTACACATTTGGCCCTCCGGTCTACTTTATGCATTTCCCCCGATTCCCCTAATATCCCAATTTTTGAGGAAAGCCAACGGGTCGATGAACAGAATAATTCTGATTGCCCCATTCTGGCTTTGACAGCTATGGTTTGCCTTTCTTTGGCCGCATCTAATTCGGAAACATTGGACTGTGGACCCAGTTCCAGACCTGTTGTCCCACCCGGACAGACTTGTTCATCTGAATCTTCAAAACCTCAAGCTCACTGCATGGCTTCTCCAGTTCCCGTGATTGATAGGCATTTCCTTCTCACTTCTCCAGTTCAACAAATTGTTCTGTCCTGCCAGAAATCCTCCATTAGGTAACTGTACTTTAAGAAATAGCAAAAATGTTCTAAATGGGCATCAGAGACTAACCTTGGCCCATATTCGGCTCAACTCAATAAAGTCCTGGAGTTATTGACATTGCTTTTTGAAGCAGGAGCCTCAGCCTTTGATGATTCAAGTGTATCCAGCTGCAATCTCAGGCTTTCATTCTGGCTTGAATGGCACATCCCTAATGTCCCACAAGCTTTGCAAAGCCTTTCTGAAGGGATCCTTAATGCTCAGACCTCCATATAAAGAACCCTCTGTGCCTTGGGACTTGAATCTGGTACTTCAATTTCTAATTTATTCCTCTTTTGAACCTTCTACAAATTGCGATCTAAAGTTCTCGTCCTGGTAGACTTTATTACTGGTAGCTGTTACTTTTGTAAGGAGGATAACTGAGCTACAAGCCTTATCCTGCAAACCTCCTTATCTGATTTTTCATAAAGACAGGGTCTCCTTGCATACAAATCCTTCCTTTTTACCAAAGATAGTATCCGAAACCAATCTTAACCAAACTTTACAATCCCAGTTTTCTTTCCCAATTTTTCAAATAAAGGTGAATATTGTCTACATTTACTAGATGTGCATAGACAATTATGCTTTTATCTTCACAGGACAATCAGTTGCTTCTTTTCTTTTCTTCAGTTGCTTTGGGGAAAACAGTTTCTAAAGTAACTTTGTCTAGATGGCTAAGGGACTGTATTACCTTTGTGTATGACAAAAAGAATCTGCTATTACAAAGGCCTGTTAAAGCACATTCTGCTAGAGTGGTAGCCACGTCTGCAGTTTTCCATTCTGGAGCTTCTATATATGATATTTGTGCAGTAGCTACATGGACATCTCCACATATGTTTATTACTCATTACAAACTGGATCTGGTCTCTAGAGAATGAGCATCCTTTGGCTCGATGGTCCTCAGGAATATTCTTCCGTGAGACCTCCCAAGAATTAGGTAGCTCGGGACTCTGACCCACAGTCAGGGATTAAGTGAAGATTGACAACATCAGATAAATAAGCTATGTCTTACCATAATTTTTCATCTGTGTTGTCGATCTTCACTTATCCTTGACATACCCACCCTCCATCCCCCTGCCCTTCGGCTTCCTGGTGGATCGGATCCTTTCCTGAGATTGGATTTTATTTAGAGATGCAGATATGGTCTGTCTTCTGCCATTTCATGTCTGTCACCATTGTATGCAAACTTGATCTGAGGAACTCTTGCAAGGAGCATTATGGGTAGAGCTTAGCTCGAGGGTTTTTGGAGGGCGCAAGCTGGAAAAGTGGCTGAGTTGGTTCCGAGGTTCGGAACTGAACCCACAGTCAAGGATAAGTGAAGATCGACAACACAGATGGAACATTATGGTAAGACAGAGGTAGGGCTGGTTTGGCCTAGTGATGCATTGCTTTGACATAACTTTTTTTTGTTCATAATGTTGATCACTGCTGCAGTGGCCTTAGCTGTATGGGTTATATCCTGCCAAGGATATAGCAGCCAGCCAGCTTCCAAAGCTTTAGGGCACCTTCCATGCACTCAAATTGTCAGGCAGCTTGAGCTGAGCTGACTAGACGACATGTAGGGCACAAAGCCTTACAGAGCTTTACTGACGAGGGAAAGCATGCTTCTTTGTAGCTTTGGAGGATCAGTGGTCGGTTTGTGCTTTAACGGTAGGAGTGCTGTGTTTTAATGGACTTGACCCAGCAACTATAACTTTAGTTGATCCCACTGCTGCTAACACTTAGTGAATTCGAATCCTACTTTTTCTGAGGAGGATGGGAAAATAATTGATAAGTATGGGAAAAAAGTACATACTTTTGCAATTTTGAAATTGTTAGGCTCATTATTTGTTCTGACAAATTGTGAAAATATGAGGAATGTTGTATCTCCAGTTTCTTCTTGTGAGGAAAAATCTGCTTTAAATAACACATCAATGTCATTGTATAAGACACTACTCTTTGTTTACAGTATGTATATGACTGATATTTCTTCCACAGTTATGGCCACTGGTACGGCTTTGAGGAGGTTTGCATGGCTGCATTCTCAGAACTTCCCAGATGATGTAAAAAATGAGATTTTAAATTTTGTATTGGACAAAAATTTGGCCCCACTGCTGCAGATGTGATTAAAACGTGTGAGGAAAGAGGTAAGCTGATCCAGGGAAAAATTTTCAGGCCTCCTTTTCCACATTTTCAAAGTTTTTTTATCTCCTTATCTAGTTTTGGCAAAAAGCAGAGTAAACCGACTTAACAAAATACAGATAAACCGACGTTCAGGAAGAAGTGGCAAGGGGTTCCAAAATGAAGTCCCAAACCTCTCAAAACCAAGGGCAGTCCAAGTCTGAATGATTATTCAAGAAAACTTGACCCCATCCCACCCCAACCCCTTTTCTTCCCCCCAGAAAGTCTGATTCCCTATTTTATCTTTGGCAACATGTAGTTTCAGAGAAATGGGTTCTGAAAATTATTCATCAAGTTTACAGATGGCAGTAGGAGGAAATTTCTCCTTTCCAGGGATCATTCCTCATTCTCTAGATCTTTTGTTTCTACCAGTTCTTCATCACATGAACCAGTTCCTCCTTCACAGGTGGGAAAGGGTTTCTATTCAAGGATGCTCCTAGTGTCAAAGAAAGAAAATGCTTTGAGACTAGTTCTTGATTTATCTTTCCTAAACCTGTTTGTGATCGTGCCTAAATTCAAAATGATGTCACTTCACAACCTGTTACCTCTTCTTCCTCTTTCACATTTCCTGGCAAAACTAGACTTAAATAGATGCTTATCATATCCCTATTCATCCATACTTCAGATGTTTCTTAGGTTTTGTGTGTCTGGATCACAATATCCGTTGTCTTCCTTACCCTTTGCACTATCCACTGCACTAAGAGTGTTCACAAAGTGATTAGCTCCAGTTGTAACTCATTTCATGCTACCAGGTATCTATATTTCTCCATATTTAGATGACTTGCTTATCTTTACAGAGTCTATTTCAACGTTTCCTAAATCTCTGCCTCTTGGGTGAGAGAACTCTTACACAAGAGAACATTCAAAAGTGTTTCTTGACTCCACACAGGATTGTGTTCCTAGGATGTCAACTAGGCACCGCAGTTCATACAGCTTTTTTTCCAAAGGAAAAAATAGATCTTTATCTAAATATATTTTTAAGATTTTCCACTCGGACTTTGGTCACTGAGAGGGAATACTTCAGGATTTTGGGTCTCATGGCATCTATGATTCTCATTATAACCCTTGCAAACCTCCACATGAGAAAGATATAGTGGTATTTGAAATCTTTTTTGTCCCAGCATCAACACCCTTTACCTTTTCAAATCCCAGTGCTGGGGTTTGTTAGAAGAGAAATAGTTTGGTGGAAACAACAGATATCCTTAGATCCATGTCTCCCTCTCACCCTTCCTGCTCCAACACTTTAAACTTTGCTTGGTGATTAATTTTAGGAGGAATAAAGGTACATGGGTGTGAGACACCAAGGACATGCAAGCACATAAATATCAAGGAGTTGTTTGCCCTGATCAAGGTGCTCAGCTCTCTGAACCATCTTTGGTCCACAGAACCTCTTCAGGTGATTACAGACAATACCACAGTCATGTGGTACATGAACAAGCAAGGAGGCAACCAGATTGTACCCCCTTGACAGACTAGCCATGTTAGCCTGGGATATAGCTTCACAGCTCATTTTCAATCTACAGGATCCTGCATTCCATCAGGACAAAACTGTGTGGCAGACAAGATGATCAGGACCAGGGCAAACCTTCATGAATCGAAATAAGATCAGGGGATCTTCCAATATGTGATCCATCTATGGGGAGTTCTTGAAGTAGACCTCTTTGCATTCTCTCTGAACAATCACACAAACTTCTTAACAGACTTGTATCTACTCACATAACAACAGGATTGTTTGATATACCCCAGCTATCAATCTACTTCAGCTGACTGCCTGGATGATAGGGTCTTAATTTCTTTTAGGCACCTGTTTAGTGAGAACTTGTAGCAGGTACTAATGGAAGGAAGACTGCCTTCTACTAGAAAATGATATATTAACAAATGGAAAAGGTTTTCTAGTTGGTGCCAACAACATAACCAACTCAGATTCAGGACTAGTTCTTTGGTTCTACAGTATTTGTGAAGATGTCCTTCTAGTCAGTGTTGCAGTATTCTTTACATATGGGCTGTATTCCGCTCCATGTTCCGACGTCTGGCCTGTATACAAAAGCTTAATGCCGCTGCCTGCACGTGGGATGTCGCATGAAGGCACAGAGAACTTCAGGCATAAAAGGGACGTCTGCATGTACAATCCTCAGAACTTTTTCATCGCTGGCACTCGTCTAATCAGGACGTGATACACGAGTCTTTGTGGCTTCTGTTCAAGCAGCTTTATTATGTACAAATACATCATGATTGAAGCTTATTAACTTTAACTTGGGTAACTTATACATAAATTAGCTGCATTCATTCATACATGCTCACTCTGGCTGCACTTTCAAAATGGCACTGAGTATGATACATGCACTGAGTATGAGGCATGCTTGCTATTTATGTATGCACGTTCAGTCCTTGATATGCTTCTTAAAGACACACAGCACACACACACTGTTCTACATCCTCCCTCTTTGAGAAATAGATGATGCAATGCCAAGAATATTGGTTGACATGCAAAACAATACAGATAGTTCTTTGTCATGCAATTATACTGAACTAAGTACATATATGCAGTTATGTCCAGGTTGCTGTATATTTCACACTAGGTCTAGAAGTATGACCAAATCGTGTGACATAAAACTGAGAATTAGACTTGAAAACTGGAACTGTCTCTGCTGAATGTTCAACCTTAGGAATATTGGGAACTTCCTCAGGAATGGAAGTAGAAGTTAAGATACATTCTGGAATGGGAACATTGTCTGGATTGCTCTGAGATCTAGAGTCTGTATCACAGGAACAGTGCTGCGATAATTCTGGTACAGGAAGAAAATGTTTGCAATTTCTCCTGTACTCCACACCCTCAGATTCTATGAAGTAGGATCTCGGTTCGGTACACATCTGTTACTTTACCAATCCACTCAAAACCTTTCACCATTTGTATCCTCACTGTCTCTCCTTCTTTCAGTGGATGAAGAAATCTGCTCAATTTATCATAACACATGTAATTACCTAGTAATGATGTAATTTGAGCATCACAGCAGAGGTTCACAGCAAGAGGTTCTCCGGTTTGATTCTCGGCTGGGGTGCCTTCTGTGCGGAGTCTGCATGTCCTCCCTGCGTTCGTGTGGGTTTCCTCCGGGTGCTTCGGTTTCCTCCCACATTACAAAGACATGTGCCTGGAACATTTCTCTCCAGGCCTTCGCTGAAAATTGGCTTTGTTCCAAGTCGGACTTTCCCAGTTAACAAATGTCAAATAATAAAAATAAATAAATAACTGAACTTCTGGAAAGAATACTTCCTGAATAATTGGGCTCTGATGCTTCTGTTGTTTTTAGCTTTAGGCCTCAATAAACTGGAACTAATAGGCAGTGTTGTCCTGATTTGCCTGGATAGAAGTCTCTGAGCAGGCGAGCCAAGTATATCGTCATGGGATATGTTTCTGAGGTTAAGTAAATTCAAAAAGACACCAGCATTATCATGCTGTCACCTTTCAAGTAATTGCTTTGCACTGCACATTCAGCTAGTCCAGTTGACACTGGATGTTCTGAACTACATGTACAAAGTCCCATTCTCTTGCAAATTTCTGAAACAACTGACTAGTAAATTGAGTACCATACTCAGAAATAGCCTTGTGTGGACTACCATGGACTGAGAAATGACATTTTAACTTATTAATAACAATAGTGGATATTAGATTAGGTAGTAAATCAGTCTCAAACCTATTAAATCGAATAAGAGTCTACAAACACTAAGTAATGCTGATTGTTCCATTCGAATATGTCAGTGGCTACTGTTAACCAAGGTAGTTCAGGAACTTGACTTAGCTGAAGTGGTTCTCTTTGCAAATGTGGTTTAGTACTATTGCATACTGAACAAGAAGAAAGTACTTTATTAATGTCTTTCACTAGTGAAGGCCAAAATACTAGTTCTCTCACCTTTCTTTTGGTAGATTCGGAACCTGGGAGACCACGATGCAAAATCTGGATATATTCATGTTGTAAGGAAGCAGGAACAACAATTTTAGGACCTTTGAAAATAATGCCATCTTCCATCAACATCTCATCTTTGTAAGGAAAATAAGTTTGCACTTCAGGTGGTACACTAGATTGCTTTGATGGCCATCCAACATTAATGTAGTGGTTGAGCTTTTGCAAAATTGGATCAGTCTTTGTATGATCTCTCAGCTCATCAAGTCTCGTGGTAGAAAAATTACGCACTGCCATTATGTCAGAGTCAAAATTCTCTGCATCAAGCTGTTCCATTGTATTTCCGGGTGATATGGATAAGGTATTAGCCAGCTAAAGAAGTTTGCCTTTTGTATAGACCATTTTGAAGTTGTACTTTTGCAATTTGAGCATCATTCTTTGTACTCTTGCTGGAGATGAATGCATAGGCTTCTTTAGAATAGTATCTAGAGGTTGGTGATCAGTTTCAATCTGAATAGCTTGACCATAGATATAATCATGAAACATTGAACATGCAAATACTATTGCCAAAAGTTCTTTCTCAATTTGAGCATATTGCATCTCAGTTTGGGTAAGTGTTCTAGATGCATAGGCTACTGATCTGCCTTCCTGAAGAATAACTGCGCCAAGACCAAATTCTGAAGCATCACAGGAAAGAGTGACTGGGTTTATTGACATCACAATATCTTAATGTAAGTGGGGTGGCAAGTTTCTGCTTAACGTCTTCAAATGTCTTCTGGCGCTGTTCCATCCAAGACCATGTAACATTTTTGCATGTCACCTCTCTTAAAGGTGCTGTCAATTCGCTGAAGTCTGGTATGAACTTGCCTAAATAGTTGACCATGCCAAGGAAATGCTGTAGAGCTTGAATATTATCTGGTGCTGACATCTCAAGAATAGCTGCTTGCTTGGACGGGTCTGGCCTTAAGCCAGTGCTGGTAAATTAATGACCTACATATGTAACTTCTGGTAGTCTGAATTTACACTTCAGAGGATTGAGCATTAAGTTCACTTCATATGCTCTGTCTAGAACTCTGTTAAGGTTTCTGTCATGCTCTGCTTCACCATTGAATAAATCATCTACTATTATAGCACAAGGATAACCTGAAAAAAATTGCGCCATTTCACGTTGGAAGACTTCACTTGCAGAATTTATTCCAGATGGCATCCTCAGGAATCTATATCTGCCAAGCGGGGTACCGAAAGTGGTTAGTAATGAGGATTTGTGATCAAACATCACGCATCACTTGTGAAAATTAACTTTTTGCATCCAAGACCGAAAAAACAGTGGCATTCAGTATTAGAGCTGCAACCTCTTCGACTGCACGCATTGGATGATGCGGTCTCTGCAGTGCTTTGTTCAAATCTCTTGGGTCAATACATATTCTGATTTCGTCTGAAGCTTTTTTGTGAGCTGCTACCACGGACGACACCCATTCAGTTGGTTCTATAACTGGACAAATTACACCTTGCTGCACCATTTTATCCAACTAAGCTTTGACTTTATCCTGCATAGTTATCAGAACTTTTCTTGCTGGTCTGATTACTGGACTGACCTCTGGGTCTAACTTCGTAGAGTACACAACTGAAAGTTTGCCCAACTTGTCATCGAAAACATCAGCATACTCTGACAAATGGCTTCAGCAAAATTGGAACTAGGATATGCGCATGTATGATGAACTTCTTTGAGAATGAATCCAAACTGTAATGACTGCACAGGTCTTCGAACTACATAGAATTACAAGCTGTAACAGTTGCTAGCCAAATAACATGAAAGCACTACTGAGGCTTCGGTTTGAATTTCTTCACCTCCATAAGCATGTTTCCGTACTACTAGCCTAAATGAGTTGTTCATTAGTCCTAACCCTAGCAAATGTGTCTGCTGATATAACATTACACTTTGAACCTGTGTCTGCTTTGAGCTCTGTGGATTTACCATTGATCTGGACAGTACAAAACACTTCGTTCTTTGCCAGCAAATTCTCTGCATCAACCTTTTCACAAATTACTGATGCACCATCTACATAGAAAGTGAAGTTGCAGTCTACTTGATCAATTTGCTTTTTTTGAGTGACCTTTCTTTATAACTGTGTGGGGTTTACTTGAGTTGTAAAATTTTTGAAAATGGTTCCATTTTTTACATTTGTGACATGACCAAAGGCTAAGCATCTTTCTCTGTTAGACTCATGATTGGCACCACAATTGTGACAGTTAAGAATAAAGCTGGATTTGGATTTTTCTGACTCACGCTTGTACTGCACTGAGCATGCTCCTTTCTTAGAACTTGCTGGAAAACTACATGGTTTCCCTGATGAACCAACAGGGGCTGTGGCTGCCATGTGCTTAGGCCTGTTTCTGTTTGCCACATGCTGCATGCTATCTGCATTTGCACTGGAGCCTGCTGAAACTATGCTCTTGTTACTTGCAAGCATACTTGTGTGCCTTTCTGTAACTTCATGGATTTGACAAATCTCAATAGCTTTACTCAACGTTAAATCACTGTCACGAAGCAAAATCTTTTTCACAGCAGCACTGTTAACACCACACACAAGCCTGTCCTTTATTAACTCATCTTTCAAGTCACCAAACTGATGCATTTTAACTTTGTTTCTCAGGTCAGTAATATAATCTGCAAAAGTTTCCCCTGGCTTCTGATCGCTTGTGTAAAACAAATTCCTCTTTAATGTAATATTCATCTAGAGATTGCACATTTCCCTGAATTTGCACTTCAAACACTCTGGGTCTTCCCTTGATTCGTCCTGTATAACAATATGACAGTTTTAGTCTTCTCCCTCATTTACTTCTGGTGCATACACGAATGAACGCTGTCTTTGAATGACCTCTGACCCAGCTAGATTTAACAAAATGAGTGCCCCAGTGTGTGCATCTTTGTTAGAATAAGCTGCTTGTATAAAAATATACTCTTGCTCAAATATTCTCCAGTTCTCTGCAATATTCTGATCAAGTACAACTAGAGAGGGCTTTCGAAATCCGTCTGCCATATTAACACATGCCAGTGAAGGGTTTTGCAAATATGCACGTACACATACATACATACACATAAGCCAGAAAGTTATGCCAGTATTTGTAACTTTGCCCAGTAGTACAACAAGCCTCTAAATAACTGAACTTTGTGAAAATAGTCTGTCAGGCACTGTAATACTCTCGGAATTGCTGTACTGCAAGAAATCACCTCTTATCAGTGTAAGAAACATTTCCAATAACTGCACTATGCAAATGAATTGGGCAGAAGAAGCTCAGCGTAAGAAACATTTCGAAGTAACTGCACTTTGCGAATAAACCGTACACAGCACACTAAAACTTCCCCCAAAATGGCGGTACCTTGCTAGATGATTCTTTACAGTGCAAGAAACACACTGTAATGGCAGCACTTTGCAAATAAACACGCCAAGCACAAAAAACTTTTCAGAATGTCTGTACTTTAATTGTACTTCACAAAATAGTTGCACTTTGCACACAAACTCTTTAGAAAACATGCACGGTAGTAAGCACGGACTGTAAGCACTTTTACACACTTTGAGATACTTTGAATAACTCTATTTATGCTCTTGATACAATACGAAGTCATAGTTATGTCAAAACACAGCACTTTGCCAAAAAAACATGCAGTCACCTTGTTTTATTTATGCTTAATGTGCCCTTTTTGCCCTTATATTTATTTTGCTTGTTTAATCTCTTCATGCCCATTTTACTTTTCTTGTGCTCGTTTTACTCTAAACATGCGCGTTTTGCTTTTCTGATAATTGTTTTATCAAATATCTTAAACATTTTCTTTAATAAACCTTTTGTAACTTTTGCTTATCTAATAATGAGGTTTGTGCCCTTGTAATGCTCCATTTTATCTTTTTTATAAAATAAGCTGTTTGTGCAAGTTTTCATTAACTTTGGTTCTTTTCAGACCCTTTTTTGTGCTTTTCTCTTAGTTTACCTTCATTGTTATCTCTGCACCTTGTAGCTCTGAATATCAGTTTCTGGAATCCTGGTTCTGACACCATGTCGTTCGTCTAGTCAGGATGTAATAGACGAGTCTTTGTGGGTTCTGTTCAAGCCGCTTTATTATGTACAAACACATCATGATTGAAGCTTATTAACTTTAACTTGGATAACTTATACACACACTATCTACATTCATTCATACATACATGCTCACTCTGTGGCTCCACTTTCAAAATGGCACTGAGTATGTCACATGCTTGCTATTTATATACGCATGTTCAGTCCCTGATATGCTTCTTAAAGGCATTACACACACACACACTGTTGTACAATGGAAAGGTTGACTCATACGTTCAGTCAGCTGTTGGATATTGTAGATTCGCTTTACAGCTTCAGATAAGTACCCCATAGGAGATTTAATTTGTTGCTGCTGCCTTTTGCAATTGTTAACGTCATCCAGAAAGGGCAAATGTAGGTATGGAGGGCAAATTCCACATAAGGATAGTCACGAGCTTTGTTTGTTTTGCTTGGATTCTACTCATGACCATCGGGCCAGTTCTATCTGTCAGGCCTTTGTACCTAAGACTTTACACAGTCATTTGTCAGCTTTAAATCTCTACTTAGAAAACCAGAGACTTGGCTAGGGATGCAGTGGAGGGTTCTGCGAGTTCTTCTGAGCTGTCCTTGAAGAGGAAGGTCAGCAAAGCCAATCTTCTTCGACTGCACCTTCTCTCTCCGATGTACCCCTTGAGGTTGATGAAAACCTGGTGGTGTGGTCGGAGGTAGGGCCTGCGACTTCAGTGGGTACTGCATTGAAAGTCGTCAGAAGTGGAGATCTAAGCACATCTGAGGCAATGCAGATGTCCAGTTTGGATGATGTGAGGGAACCACGGCTTGTTAGTTTGGAGGACTTGGGAACCATTCCTGCTTCGCTGCGTAAAGAAGTCCCGGGCATTAGGCCTACATGTACCCTACATGCACCCAAAAAATAGTCTCCAAGGGACCTGATAACATCCGTGGGTGTATCCTGGATGAACTCAGGCATGAGCTCTCAGCTACATTAGACACCCTATTCAACCAAAGCCTGAGCACTGGCTTCATCCCAGCTGAATGGAGGACAGCCACTGTCATCCCTCTACACAAAGGTGGAGCATCCACTGACACAGGCAATTATAGGTCCATCAGCCTGACTAGCCTGATCTGCAAGGCCATGGAACGCATTATCACATATAAACAAGGACATTGGCAACCTCCAAATGCTTGACCCCACACAATTTGGTTTTGTCGAAGGGAAATCATATCTGTTAAACTTGGTCAACTTCTTTGAAACAGTCACCAAAGCCATGGATGAGGGGAAGATTGTGCACGTCGCCTACCTTGACCTAGCCAAAGACTTTGACACTAATATTTGACACTATAATGTGATCTTTATTGCTAGGATAACCCCTGGCTGCTGTGCGCTCCTGGCCCCTGGGCTTTTTACCTTATCTGTCTTGATTTATTTTGTCCACTCTCAGCTCTCCAACTGGCCTATGCTCCAATAGGATTGAAGAACCCACCTGCAACCAAGGACCATTCCCTACTTTGCAACTGTCTCAGCACCATATAAGGGTTCCCCTGTGCTATTCCACGAAAGCAAAGAAGAAAGTATGTGTTTTCTTTCACTGGCTGTTTAACCTATTTGTAGTATCTTTGGACTATATAGTCTGTAATTAAAGGCTTCTCTAACAGGTAAGCCAGCAGCCTTATCCCCCCTCTGTAACCTGTAAGTTAACTCCAGCTCCTGTCTGCCTTTTTATCACCTTCCAAGCATGCAAAATCTGAAGGTAATGCTACTCAATGCTAGAAGTGTAAACCTCAAAATGCACTCTCTCGAGGCACTCCTAAAAATGGAGATCATCGATATCTGTGCAGTAACTGAGACCTGGTTCAAGGCTTTAGAGAGCACCCCTGCAATACCAGGCTACACATCTTACCACACTTTTCGGCCACCAAACCAGGATCGAAACACTAAAGGTGGAGGAGTGTCCATATTCAACAAGGATATTCACACCACCAGGTTAGTTGCCCAACACAATGCGTCTGAAATTCTCCAGGTGCGACTAACACTAGGTAAGACTGCAATCCAAATTGTAGCTTGCTACAGTTCCCCCACCATGCCACAAGATTCTCACTACACCTTTCTAAACATACTAGAAAATATTAATATACAACCAAACACCCTAATACTGGGTGATTTCAACTACCCTGCCATTAACTGGGAAAACTACTTGTGTACCAACACCTTTGCTCAACGGTTCTTGGAATTCATAAATTCCAGTGCCCTGGATCAACTAATCCATAGTCCCACCAGGGGCTCCAATATCCTAGACCTGGTCATTACCAACATGGGAAATCGATGCTCCACACCTATGGTCACCCCCTCATTGGTCAGGTCAGACCATAAGCTAATCACCCTTAACATCCACATCCCACCCCCACCCCCCCAGTAAGGAAACCTCCATAAAAAAACTTCTCCAAAGCCAATTTCATGCTACTCAAGTCAGAAGTTACAAACTTCATGACACTCATGCAGACGGGAACTGAAAGTCCGACTGCTGAGTCCTACACTAAGGCACTGTATGAGCACATCCACTTATGCATGAATTGTACCATCCCAAATAGAACCAAGATGCTCTCCTCCAAAAAAAGGAAGCCAATCTGGTGGTCCCCTGCCATAAACAAACTTTACAACAAAAGGAAGAAACTGTTGCAGAAAAAAGGAAAATCCCAGGATGCAAAAACCTCCCTTACCAGCCTCATTAAGAAGCTGAGATCCCTCATAAAATTCTCCAAAGCTAGTTACGAAAATAAAATTGCCAAAGATTCCAAAGACAACCACAAGGCATTCTAGAACTATGTCAAAAATCTAAATGGCAATGCTCAGATCTGCTCTGAACTACAACAGAATGGCATTAAATATACTGATCCCAAGGATATTGCCAGTATCCCGGCAGATCGATTCAGTGCCAACTTCACCCCCTCTCACCCTCTAAATGGCCCATCTCAATACCAGAAGATTGCCAAATTCTGGTAATAACGGCCACACAGGTAAAAGACGCACTCTCCAAAGCTAAGAATACAGCATCCATGGGACCAGATGACATCCTGGGCTGTGTACTAAATGAACTACAAAATGAACTGGCACCTCACCTAAGTGTCATGTTTAATCATACCCTCACCTCAGGCTTCGTACCCACTGAGTGGCGCAGAGCTACAGTTATCCCACTCCACAAGGGGGGGATCCACCTTGGATCCTGGGAACTACCGCCCCATCAGTCTGACTAGCCTGATCTGCAAGGCCATGGGACGTATTATCATGGAACTTATAAACAAAGACATTGGCAACCTTCAAACATTGGACTCCACCCAGTTTGGGTTCATGAAGGGACGATCTTGTCTCCTGAACCTGTTTGACTTCTTCGAATCAGTCTCCAGAGCTGTGGGCGAGGGTAAGGCAGTCCACACAGCCTATCTGGACCTTGCCAGGGCCTTTGACACCATCCCCCACTCTGGAATCTTAGATAAACTTACTAAGGTGGGCATTAATCCCTACGTCACTCAATGGGTTTGCCAATTGGCTTACTGACAGAACCCCACACTGTAAAAGTAGCTGACTCCAAATCCAGCTCCAGACTAGTGGAGTACCTCAGGGTTCAGTCCTGGGACCTCTCGTGTTTGGCATCTACTTCTTTGAAGTAAAGGCCAGCACTAAGGGACTCTGGCTAACAAATTTCACAGATGACTGCAAACTAGGAGTCATTATTGAATCCCCAAATGATGTGGATACTCTACAGAAAGGCCTTGCAAAAACAAATGCTTGGTGCCAGAGCCATGGGCTCAAGCTCAATGCCAAGAAATGTATAGTTATCCCCTTTGGGAAACAACATGTATCCGTGAATTACAACATAGGTGGCAGTAGACTAAACACTGAAAGTGTGATAAGGGACTTGGGGACACAGGTGGACAGTGGTCTCACCTTCAATAATCACATAACCACAGGTGGACAGTGGTCTCACCTTCAATAATCACATAACCACAACAGTCAGGAAATCCTTCTATGTGGCACACCTCATCACTAAGGGCTTTTCATCCAGAAAAAAGGAGGTTATTGTCCCACTGTACTCATCCCTCATTAGACCCATTATAGAATACAACGCCCCATTTGGTATGTACCTCTCAAGACATCTGCAACAACTAGAAAGGCTGCAGAAATACCTCACTAAAAGAATCGAAGGCCTAAAGCAGATGCCCTATGATGACCGCCTTAAAAACTCCAGCTATAGTCTGTCGCATATAGTTTACTCCGAGGCGATCTCTGCTTAACATAACAAGGCCATGTCAAACCCAGAGCTGTTGGACATGCTACACGTAAATCCCAATCCCTCAGAGCCACATGCTCCAGGGATCTAAACTTGGTCATCACAATAAACAAAACATGCTGGAGAGATAGGTTCCTGACCCAGAGACTCCCCAAACTCTGGAATATATTGCCCAGACATGTCAAGCAGAGTGCCTCTTTGGCCCTCTTCAAAAGGAACATTGATGATTGGATGGGAGAAAGGAAATTCACCCCGGTGATCATGTCAGTTGCCGTGCTAGACAGGGGTCCAGGGAAGTAAATAGTGTGGGAAGAAATAGCCAGGGAATTGTTATGGCTAGGCTTGTATAGGCCCTAGGGTCGATAGCCTAGTACCAACCTATGAACCATTGCTGAACTGAGCGTCCTTTCCAGCTCTAGACCAGCCTTCTCCAGACAATACTATTGTGTAATTCAAGTCCCTGGCCACTAGGTGGCCCCGTTATCCAGTCCTTATCCCTTTTACTATCCACCATCCCAAGAATAACTTTTTCTACTTACTACTGTCTCCACCTTGTTACTATATTTCTCTCTTACACCTCCTGTCTTGCTGTAATCTCCCACTATCCCCCTTGGAAATCTTCCACTCTACTAATTTATTCTTCAACTACCCCATCCTAGTTTATCTTATCAGTCAGCATTCCACTGATTGTTCTCCTTGCCTGTTTCACTCACTGGTCTCTTCCCAAATACCCTGACCTGTCTATATCTCACTCTGTTAACTTAGTTTTCTGCTAGATTTTTCCCTCACCTTACAATATCCCTGCTTCTACTACACTGCACTGCCTTTCCTTTCCCTATCCTCCTCTCATTCCTAATTCATCTGACCCCTATCCTCTCTCCCACCCACACTCCTCCAGCCCCACCCAATTGTTTTTACCTGCTTTTCCCCTTTCCCCCCTCCCCCATCTACCTCACATCCTCTCTAATCCCATAAAGACTACCTGCCCTTCCTGGCGCCATCTTTATTACTAGGATAACCCCTAGCTGCTGTGCACTCCTGGCCCCTGGGCTTTCTACCTTATGTATGTACAGTGTATTTTTAGAACTATGCATTTTGATGTTGATTGTTGTAAAACCGTATCTTGTTCCTCATAAGAACGTCTTTGCTTAAATAACTGATTACTGTTGCTGGCTGGCACTTATCTCCGTGTCCTGCTGATATTAGAGTTTCCCACGTGAGCGGCACTAGGGAAACTTCAGGTACCACTGAATGGCTGCCATATATTTATATTTTTACTGACTGTCTAGCTGTTTATTCTCACTGAGAGTTCCCACATATGCCTCGGTTTTAATGCTGAGGTTGAAGTCTGCTTGCCTAGGAAAATAACATTTATAGCTCCTGTGGTACTAATATAGTGCCCTGCAGCAACCTTAAAACCTCAACTCTGTCTTGACCTATGATTTCGCTCCTGCTATTATTGGGAAACCTGTACTATATCAAAGACCTCTTTTAAAGCGTATATACTTTCGGATCCTTTTTTTCTTTTATATAATCCTGCATCCTAAATACAAGAGCGGACATAGGTGTTAGCATTTTTAGTGTCTACTACCTCCTCGATAGGCGCGCCTACCAGAGGACGCATACACTTTAGTCACTTATGTGGAACACCTTTGAGTGGGGACTTACAAGGCAGCTTTCTACCTCTAGCTATAAGCCATTTTTTCGCCATAGAACTTGCATTACCTGCACAGGCATACCCACGGCCTGACTATAAGGATTCCTGCTTTCCCTGCTACAACTACGGGTGGTCGCAGGAGTATTTCCTACTCCCACATGCATGCCCCTTTACTGGACAATGTAACAAACACAGCCACACATGTGGCACACCTTCTAGACACCCCCTGGTCTTTTAACAGCTTAGAGTGTACCACCTACTACTTAGAGCACCTAGGCAGTTTCTCGGCCTTAAAATGAACAGGTCCTGTAGTCGAGTAGTTATTTCATAATCACAACCTTCTGATTTTATTGGCCTTGCACATTTAATTGTTGTATTCATACAGGCCTCTTATTTTTGAGATGTGCACGCAATGCGACAGTGACTAGCCGTTGCCGAATTAACACTGTACGATATGATTGCTTTAAACGCTGTATGTTAAGACTGTTTTGTAACAACTACAGAAACTGTTTAACAGTACTTTTAATGATTGCAGTTGTACTTTTGTTAAGTCTAGAACAGTGTTTTTCCTGTTTAAGTTATAACAGTCTAGTGAAGGATATAGCTCAACTACAATTCTGTGTGGGTCTGTTGTGTTCAGTGTACTATTTAATCATGTTTTCTATTCAAATGTACCAGTTTAAGTTGATCATATATCCTTTAGTTTTTAACATTGTTGTATCGTTGCTTATCAGATGAATGTGTTTTATCCCTTTCCTCTTCTGAACCTGCTTTGAGGACTGCATGTATATTTGTGGCTGCTTATGTGTACTTGCTTGGGTACTTGTGACTGAACTACCTACCTACTATGGTTTTTGTTTCTTCTTTCTCCTTGCTAGCTGTCTTGATTTATTTTGTCCATTCTCAGTTCTCCAGCTAGCCTACACTCCAATAGGAGTGAAGAACCCACCTGCAACCAAGGACCCTTCCCAACTTTGCAACTGTCTCAGCATCCTATAAGGGTTCCCCTGTGCTATTCCACGAAGGAAAAGCCTTTTTATCACCTTTTTTTGCTGAACTGAGAGCCCTATCTTGCTCTAGACCAGCCTTCTCCAGACAATACTACTGTGTAATTCAAGTCCCTGGCCACTAGGTGCCCCCTTATCCAGTCCTTATCCTTTTGACTATCCACCATCCCAAGAATAACTTTTTCTACTGACTACTGTCTCCACCTTGCTACTATATTTCTGTCTTACACCTCTTGTCTTGCTGTAATCTCCCACTGTCCTCCTTGGAAACTTCCATTCTACTTCTCATTTATTCTTCAACTACCCCATCATAACTTACCTTATCAGTCAGCATTCCACTGATTGTTCTCCTTGCCTGTTTCATTAACTGGTCTCTACCTGCTCCGTTTGCCCTGTGGGCTCACTCCGCTTCCCTACCCTGCCCCCAATTCCCACCCACCCCAGTGGTCCTACACTTATTCCTCTAAAACCACACCCCCATAAAATATGTTCCACTCCAGCAGACCATCTAAGTAGCACTCCCAACCCTCATTAAACACATCACCTTGTATTACCCCACCTCCCATTCCTCCTTCATGCATCTCACCGATTGATTTATCTCCTAACCTGCTTACACTTCCTTTCCTCCCATTCTTCAGCCACTGTACAATCATATCAAATGGCTATTTTAACCACCACACACCAAATACAAATACTACTTAGTGTCACTTCTCTCCTCTTACCATTGCCTATCTGCTAACCTCCTATGAACAAATATTATACCTCTCCATTACCTTCCCCTCCAAACACACTTTAACACTACCACTGCCTACCTCCCAAAACTTCATAAACACCACATCCAAACCCCGCTACCTACAAGACAAATATCATAGACTAGCACACATTAGGTATACCATCCTAAATACCAGAAAGTTACTTGACTATTATTACAAGCCTCGGTACCCAATAAATAAAATACACCTCCACTCCTTACTAGACTGGGACATCCATCCCAACCCCGGCCCAAACACTACACTTCCTACTGATAAGTGCAACTCTAGCAATAGTAATAACCTAGCCCCTACTAAACCTTCTAACTCTCTCCATATAGCTCATCTCAACATACGCAGCATCAATAATAAAATTGCCCAGCTCCACACCCTCCTAGATATCCACCTATATGACATCCTATTTTTATCTGAAACATGGCTAAAACCTACAACCAAAGACAATGAAGTCACCCCACCTGGCTACAATATTCTTAGACTAGACCGCGCAGCCAAAAAGGGAGGAGGGGTAGCAGTCCTTTATAAAGCAGAGCTACAAGTCAGCATTGCAAACCTTAAACTGCCTTTAGACAATAATGCTGAAATCCTCATTTCTAATTTTCAGGTTAACTCATGTAAATCCATATACATCATCTGTATATACCTTCCTCCAGGAAATAACGTTAATACCCTTGAAAATATTCTTATCTGGCTCTCTCTTAATCTCCCACAAGAAACTATAGTCCTAGGAGATTTTAATATAGACTGGAGCTCCTGTAGTAATCTAAACCCTACCACCCACATTAACCTATATGGCTTTTCACAAAATATTAACTCCCCTACTAGAATTAATAAACCCAATAATAAAGAAAGTACCTTAGACTGGATTCTGACTAATACTCTTCACCAAACATGCAGAGTAGGATCCCTCCCAGACGACCTAAGTGACCATTCACTAGCTTATATTATCAGGCACAAAACCAATCTAACTTTTCCAAACACTTTAAGAACAATACCCACTAAAAAGTATTTTAACCCTGAACTCTTCCAAACAGAACTTAGACACTGTAATTGGTCTCCACTCAAATCACTCCCACTAAACGAAGCTGTAGAATACTTTAATTCCACATCCTTGACCAACACGCCCCAGTTCGCTCTGTTAGAAATAAAACTAAGCCTGCCTCCTGGCTCTCAAACTCTACTAGGCAAAAAATCTTTCATTGAAACAAATCCTTGGCTAAATGGCATAATACTAAGGATCCTGTAGATCACAAAACCTTTAGACAACTTAGAAATCTTGCAAAAAAAGCCATCCTCTTAGACAAAAAAGACTCTTATTTCCAAATACAGCAAACCTACCAAAAAAACCCCACAAAAGTTTAGGACTAGCATCAACAAATGACTATACCCAGGACAATCCAGCACACCTAACCCACAAGGTGCTAACCCTGAGAATCCCACTTATACTGCTAATGCCTTCAATTCTTTCTTCACAGATGCCATCCAAACTCTTGCTGGTCAACTTTTTCCAGATTCCTTAAAACTGCCTACAACTATGACAAGCCCACCTCCACCTTTTAACTTACAACCAGATTCTACTTCCTTTTATCTGGTCTCTTCTCCAAAAACTAAAACCTACCACCCCCTCAGTCAACCATCTCCCAGCAGAATCCCTGCAAAAGGGCTAAAGCCATAGCCTATCCCATCTCCATTCTTGTTAACAGAACCATAAGTGAAGAAACCATCCCATCTCTCTGGAAAATTTCTCATATCATCCCACTACATAAAGGTGGAAACTCTTATGACTTTTCTAGCTACCGTCCTATAGCTCTACTATCTCCCCTAGGAAAAATAATGGAGAAATGCATCCATAAGCAACTACTTAACCACCTACTCCAAAATAACCTACTTGCTAACTGTCAACATGGATTCAGACCTTTCCATAGTACCACCACTGCTCTCCTATCCTTCACAGACTGCATTAACAAAAACCGTAACAACAATACTCTTTCCTCTGCAGTCTTTATTGATTTATCTAAAGCTTTTGATATGGTCAATCATCAGCTCCTCATAAATATACTGAAATCCCTTTCACTTGAACCTCTAGCAATTAATTGGTTTAAATCTTACTTAGACAATAGACAACAGGCTGTACTGTGGGACAATAAACTATCTAACCACCTTCCCATTTCTCTTGGTGTTCTGTGGGGCTGCATATTAGGCCCACTCCTATTTTCCATCTTTATCAATGACCTTCACTCTTCAATTCCTCAAACCACCTGCATTCAATACGCAGACGACTCTACAATAATATGTTCAGCCTCTTCTCAAACTGAACTACAGTCCCTTACCCAAAATGCATTTTATACTGTAGAACATTGGTTTTTAAACCACTGCCTCCTCCTAAACCCCCAAAAAACTAAAGTTTACTGTTCACCCCAACCCAAAAGTCCACCCTAATAAATTTCTCTCTCACATCTTGTAATGGCACTCTCATATCTCCTGAACCTACCACCAAACTTCTAGGAATAACAATAGATAGCAACCTTAACTTTGATACTCCTATAGAAAGCACAGAAAAAACAATCAACAAAAAATTAGGGTCCCTCTATAGAATCAAACCCTTTCTTACTCCAGTAGCCAGGACCGCTATAACCAGAACTCACTTAATCTCCACTCTACTCTGTGCCTCACCTATCTATACTAACCTTTCTAAGAACAACCTAAATAAACTGGCAATCTCCTATAATAATATTGCCAGATTTGCAACTGCCTATCCTTTTAGAACCATTCACTGTCTTAATCTAAAGCAACTCGGATGGCTTGAATTTCCAAACCAAGTTCAATTTCACCAGCTTACTATAGCCCGTAAAACCCTTTACCAACCCACCAATACTCCAGTACTCACTGGCATCATTACCCCTTACAACAATCTTAAGAATTTACACTCCTCAAAAAAAATACTTATCAGTACTTGCAAAGCCAACAACTTGGCAGGAGACTCCCTCTTAATGCTGTTGGAAAGCACTGGAATCTTTTACCCACTGAACTCCTATCTCTGTCTTCATTAACTCTGTTTAAACGGAAGCTAAAACTATTCCTCCGTACCCACTGGCTGTGCCCCTGTACTAACCCTGACTAACTTTCCTCCCTTACACTGATGAATACTCCTCACCTTTGTAGACTTATCCTTAAGATACCAAAGACTATGACATGACAATTCATATATATGTATATAGTAACATCTCTTGTATAATTACCTATTATTATTTGAGTTATGCTTATGATGAGTACTGTACTTTATATTACCAACAGCTGTTTAACTTTGGACTGTTGCAACATATTGTATATGTCTTGGAGCTTTTCTCCCCGGGCCTCTACTGAAAGTGGACATGTATCCAGTTAGACTAGCCCGGTCAACAAATGTAAAATAAATAAAATAAAACTAAAATAAAAATAAAATTCCCCACTTGGGTATAAAAGATAAACTCTCCCAGTTAGGCATCAACCCGTATGTTACCAGATGGGTAGCTAACTGGCTCACTGATAGAACCCACTCAGTCAAAATAGGGGAAGCCACCTCTAGATTTAGAGCCGTAATGAGTGGTGTACCTCAAGGATCGGTCTGGGGCTTCTACTGTTTGGGATATACTTTTCTGAGGTGCAAGCCAAAATCAGTGGTTTGTGGCTGACCAGGTTTGCAGATGACTGAAAGCTGGGCGCTGTAAATTCCCCTAGTGATGTGAACATCCTCCAAGAGGGCCTTGCCCAAATTAATGACTGGTGCCAAAAGCATGGCCTCAAACTGAATGTCAAGAAATGCATCATTATCCCTTTTGGGGAAAATGTCATCCCCATTAATTATCACATTAATAACAACATACTAAGCATGCAATCAGTCGTGAGGGACTTGGGCACCTAGGTTGATAGCAACCTGACTTTTTACCATCACGTTGCCTCCATTGTACGGAAGGCTTTCTACATGGTCCACCTCATAAATACGGGTATTTCATCCAGGAACCAGGAGGTCATAACATCCCTGTACTCCTCAGTTATCAGACCCATTATCGAGTACAGTGCCCCCTTCAAAGCATATGCAGCAGATGGAGAGACCACAGAGGTTCCTGACAGGAAACTCCAGGGTCTCAACCACCTGTCCTATACAGGTAGGCTAAAGGCCCGGTCCTTCTACTCAGTTTCATACAGACTGCTCAGGGGTGACCTGTATCTAGCATACAAGGCAATTTCATACCCAGCCTTCATGGAGTTGCTGCATATCCGTAAGACAAACTTCACTCGCGCAACCTGCACACAAAGCCTTAACCTGATCTGTGACATTAATAGAACTTGTTGACGGGATAGATTTGTGTCCCAAAGATTACCTGTCCATGTCAAGCAGAGTACCTCTGTAGCCCTCTTTAAGAGGAACTTAGACGACTGGATGGGAAACAGAAAATACACCCCTGGGATCCCACCTGTGCCCCTGCTGGACAAGGGAAACAGGTTCTGACTGAGGGAACATGGGCAAAATTCTTGGCTAGGCTTATAAGGACCTCCTGGCCAGTAGCCTAGTATCATCCTATGAACCTAGAACCTTTTTTCACCATATGAGAAACTTGTTAAAAAGAAAACAGAAGACGAGGCATTCCACTGTCCCTTCCATCCCTCCATCGGATTGGGTTACCTTTTCTCAGGGTCTTAAGGCTCTGATGGCCTTAAGACCTCCAAGCTCAGCTTCACCCATTTTAGGGCCTGCCTTTTCCTCTTCTCCTGTTCTGCCGTCTGCTTCCCAGGAGTCTCCTACTATGCAGTCAGCCTCTTACAGAGTACAGGATTCTGAGTCTGAGGGGGTCTTCTTCATATGAAGACTCCTTGGCATACGCCACACAAATCCCTTCCCCTTTGGAATGTGCCTCCACAGAGGAAAAGTCTAATAGAGGAGATTCCCCCATGGAAGAACTTTCCTTTGGGGGAACTGTTAATAAAACGAGGGAATTCTTTAAGTGGGATTCTTCCCAAATGTCAGGTGAGCAAAAAAGATGATATGATTTTCTTCAGCTCAAGGTACCTGCTCCTTCAGCAGTACCTCCAGTCCTCCAGCTTTCTTAGATACTTTTGCGTCTACTTCTAAGACCCCAGACTCTCAATCTCCTGCTCCAAAAAGACCTGACTATTTTTATAAGGTACAAGTTTTTTTAAATGTCCTTAAGCTGATCCAGCTGTGGTATCCATTACTTCTGACAAATCCTCTCGGGTTGCTACTTCAACTAAGTTGCTCCCTTCTGACAAAGAAAGTAAGATTTTAGAAAGGTTGGGAAAGAAGGTTTGTACTACTTCTACCTTGCCTGTCAGAGCCATTAATTATCAAACACACATGTCTCAGTAGGCTAATTCTCAGGCCCTGTCCCAGTTGCCTGACTCAGAGGTCAAGTAACTGTCTCTTTCACTATTGGCTGCATTCTCCCAAGTAACTAGACATTCAATCAAATGCAGCTATGATGCTGTTGAAGCATCCTCTTGAGCTGTAGCTTCTGCTTCTGTTTTCAGGCATTCCTGGCTATGTCTCCAAGCTGTTATGATATCAAGGTGAAATTACTTGATGCTCCCTTGGACAATTCTGCCATTTTTGGCAAAGCAGCTGCAGAACATTTTAAGACTCTGAAGGAAAAAGGTAAGGAGCCCCAGGATTTAAAGCATTTGCTGGTCTCCTCAGTTCCTAAATTCCAAAGGAACTTCCCTACCAAGACTCCCTTTGTCAGGAAACCTGCTCGCTCATCCTCTTCTACTCCTTCTTGGGACTAGGCCACGTAAGTCTTCAAGGATGCCCCCTCATCTACTCCTTCTGGAACTAGGCCACATAAGTCTTCAAGGAGGCCCCCTCAGTCTAAGGCTGTTGCTTCTGCTCTTTCTCCACAGCTGCCTTTTCAGCCCAGACAAGGCTCTCTGTGACGATCGGCTTCATCTTTCAAGTCATACTCCCCTATCCCTTCACCTTTCTCTATCCCTTTCAGCCTGGATGAAAGTCACTCAAGAGTCCTATGTGCTTTTAATTATACAAAACGGATACTTTGACTTGGAAGACTCTTCCCCCCTTTCAGGGAATTCCTCAGCGACCCACCAATCAACTGCACCTCTTTCCTCAGTTACTTGCTCAGCTTTCCAACCAAGGCACCATTCAGCCTGTCCCTCCAGGCCACCACAGAAGAGGGGTTTACTCCAGAATGTTTCTGGTTCCAAGAAAAGACGGTTCTTGGAAACCCATTCTAGACCTCTGAACTTTGAACAGCTTCCTGGTGGTGCTTTCTTTCAGGATGCTATCTCTGTAATCTGTTATTCCCCTTGTACCACCCCAGACTTTCCTAGCTTCTCTGGTTCTCCCTATTCACCCTCAGTTCAGGACATTATTGTGTTTCTCAGTGGGTTCTTTGCACTTTCAGTTATCTGCCTTGCCTTTTGGTCTTTCCACTGCTCCAAGGGTTTTCACAAAGTGTCTACACCCAGCCATTGCCTTTTGAGACTTAAAGGACTTTAAGTTTATCCTTACTTGGACAACTGCTCTTTCTGGCCAGCAGCCCAGACCTTTTACTTCAACACCTGGACTAGCTATTCCCTTTCTGCAGGGCCTAGGATTCACAATAAATTTCAAGAAATCAAGTCTGACCCCAAGTCAGGATTACATTTTCCTGGGCTGCAGGTTCAGGACAGATTTGATGGTGTTTCAACCTTCAGAAAAAAACATTTTAACTCATAGCATTCATAGTCTCTGCTTCTTCCCTCCATCAGAACCAGGGAGTTTCTGAGACTGCTGGAATTCATGGCCTCAAAAATCCCCATGTTGCTCTTTGCCAAACTTCACATGAAGAAATTCCAGTGGTTTTTGAAGACAGTTTGGTCCCAGCATGCTCATCTGTTGGAGACTTTGATTCTTCTTCTCCCTTGCTTGAAAATAGAGCTGGGTTGGTGGATGCAGCAACTCAGTCAGAATCCTGACTTACCACTTCAGATACTTCAGCCAGTACAGCAGCTTTTCACAGATGGCTCAGATTTGGGCTGCGGGGTCTTCTGAGATTTGCTTGCATAAATCAACTGACAAAAGCTGATTTAAGTATACTTTTCTCTGCACTTATTTAAGATTAGATATTTGTTTCATTTGAATATTGTGCTCTATGTCTAGCTGCCTGAAGTGTGGAAAAGTGTAGCCATCTGGAAACATTAAAAGTTGTTAGACTGCTTTTGAAATTCTGTGTTAACTGGGGGTTTCTGGTTGCATTATAATCTGTGTTGGTCACATTTCTTAATAATTTCTGCTCATCTTCTGAGTGGTTGGCTGCTGAGATTCGCCTGTATAAATCAACTGACAAAAGCTGATTTAAGTATACTTTTCTCTGCATTTATTTAAGATTAGATATTTAAGCAATAACCCATGCCTGGGTGTGGGTAATGCTGGATTTACCCACAGTTGTCTTTGTTTGGCCACTCGGGCTTCGCCTTCGTGACCAAACACACCAACCGTGGGTAAATCAAGCATTACTCACACCCAGAAGTGGGTTATTGCTTTTATACAATGACATTATTTAAGAAAAAAAAAGACTTACTTTTCTTAAATAATGGCATTGTATAATGCCTCTGTGCTGCCCTTCCGCAGCTGTCTGGTATTCTATGGCAGTTCTGATGTACTGCACATGCATATGCTTAAGCAGTACATCATAGCTGTGTGTGGAAGCAACGGAGAAAGCAAGATCTCCGTTGCGTTTTAAAAGGTGTCGCGCTATGTTAAAGGAGTTTAACATAGCGAGATAGCTTTTAAAAAAGCAACAGAGATCTACCTTTCTCCGTTGATTTTTTTTAAAGCTGTCTCGGTATGATGAACCTCTTTAACATAACGAAACAGCTTTAAAAAAAGCAACGGAGAAAGGAATATCTCCATTGCTTTTTTTTTTAAGCTATCTTGCTATGTTAAACCCGTTTAATATAGCGAGATTACAGCAATGGAGCTCTTCTATTCTCCGTTGCTGTAAAAAAAAAAAAAAAAAAAAAAAAAAAAAAAAGACTTATACTAATGGAAAAAAAGTCCGAGCAACCGGACCTTTTTCCATTAGTATATGCCTGATTTACAACAGGCACGCTAACCAATGAGCGTGCATATTTAGGAATATTAATTGGGGGTCATTGTATAATTGTAGATATTTGTTTCATTTGAATATTGTGCTCTATGTCTAG
Organism: Protopterus annectens; assembly: GCF_019279795.1. NCBI lineage: Eukaryota > Metazoa > Chordata > Ceratodontiformes > Protopteridae > Protopterus > Protopterus annectens. The sequence continues at coordinate 1,757,345,871 of NC_056733.1, read as the reverse complement.
CTGCAGTTAGTTGCCTGAAGTGTGGAAAAGTGTAGCCATCTGGATACATTGAAAGTTGTTGGACTGCTTTTATAATTCTGCGTTAACTCTTAGCCTGGGGGTTTCTGGTTGCATTATAATCTGTGTTGGTCACATTTCTTGATCATTTCTGCTTATCTTCTGAATGGTTGGCTGCTGAGATTTGCCTGCATAAATCAACTGACAAAAGCTGATTTAAGTATACTTTTCTCTGCACTTATTTAAGATTAAATATTTGTATTGTTTGAATATTGTGCTCTATGTCTAGCTGCAGTTAGTCCCCCACCCTCCTTCCCTGTTCTTGTGGTGTTTATCTTGGTGTTTTTAGAATTGCCCACCCGTGATGTAAATCAGTTTTTGGACACTCCTCGTAGGTCCATCTCATTTGCTCACTCAACTGAGTACAGTGAAATCATATTTTGATTTCAGGCGCTCCTACCAGTCCCATGTCCTCTGCTGTGTACAGAGAGAGCACTTGGGAAGGACAGTCCCTATAGCATTTTAATCTGCTCTGTTCCCTCCCTCTCCACAAAAAAAAAAAATGATTTATACTTTCCTGAGCTGCTCTTACATAACTGTCTTCTACCTTATTACCTTCATTTGCTGTTCTGTGTGTGTTGAAGTGCTCTTATTCTGTGCCGCCATTTTGATTTTTCATAACTTACAGCTCTCTGCAGTTGTTTTTGTCATTTTTAACTTATTTGCATTTATTTAAACTGTATTTGCCTTAATATTGCTACACACTCGTGTGCTAGCTTGAACTGCATTTAAAGTATTTCTGCTACTATCAGTAGCTCATTCTATCTAATACAGTGAGAACTTTAGAGAAATCCAACCCGCTTAAGCTCTTAACCTTGAATTATCTTCAGTTCCTCCTTTCTCCCTTTCCACTTCACTAAAAAAAAAAATATATATATATATATATATATATATATATATGTATAAATAAATAAATTCCAAGCTTGTTTTTTTGCCTTTCCTAGTCTAGTCCAGATATAGGTTTGCTGTATCCAGAACTGTTTGTAAGCTTCTGAGCCCACCAAGCCTTTTTGTGTTGGAGGAAAGCCTTCTAGCTTATCATTGGGAGTGGTAAGCACTAGGTAGCCTATCTACCACAAGTGGAATGGTTTCAGGCCCAGAAATTTTAATTTATTGGCTGTTTGGGCAGTTTTTCCATCTCTTTCAACTTTCTAATTTAATAGCCCGTGTTTGGGCTTGTTTCCTGCTTTTCTTGTAACTAGTCTAGTCCAGATATAGATTTGCTGTATCCAGGAATGTTTGTAAGCTTCTGAGCCCCCAAGCCTTCCTGTGTTGGAAGAAAGCCTTCTAGCTTATCAGTGGGAGTGGTAAGTACTAAGTAACCTATCTACCACAGGAGGAGTGGTTTCTGGCCCAGAAAATGTAGTGTATTGGCCGTTTGGGCAGTTCTTTCCATCTCTTTTAACTTCCTGGTTTAAAAGCCTGCATTTGTGCTGGTTTCCCACCTTTCCTGTAACTAGTCTAGTCCTGATACAGATTTGTTGTATCCAGGACTGTTTGTAAGCTTCTGAGCCCCCCCCCCCAAGCCTTCCTGTGTTGGAAGGAAGCCTTCTAGCTTATCAGTGGGAGTGGTAAGCACTAGGTAGCCTATCTACCATAATAGAAGTGGTTTCTGACCCATTTGCTACTGTTATATAACAAAAAAAAAAAAAATACACATTATGCTTTGCCGCTTAGCTAGGGTTAAACCCCGGTGCCATAAAGTCTGCTGTTTTAAATTTTCCCTTAAAACTAGCCAGTTTTTTAGTCTTAGCACTCAAATCTATTTCTTTGCACACAGCACTTGTTCAGAACTCATTGTAAGCACTAAATAAGCTACAGATTACTACAACACTCAACTTTCCTCACTTGTCTAGAGGAAAACAGTTTTTAGTACTTAAATAAGCACTTATCCAGGCACGTCTAAAGGTCAGCTCCCGGTGTTTTCTCCTGTCTACCTGATGAATCTGGGCATCTTGGGGTAATGGAGCAATTGCCTCATGTACACAGACAACCCCTTCCTCCTACCACCCAACACTACAACCTGTGAGAGATGCACTTATGTAGCCAAACTGGAAGCAAAGCTCTCTTCACCCAAGACTGGACAAGACAGTCAGGAGGAGAAGGTAAGCACTTGTACCACACCACACTCATCACACAGTCCCTCAAAACCTATACCCCCAAAACAGACACATAGAAACACAAAACACACACCTACATTCACTGAGGCTCTCAATAAAAATCTGCTCCAGCAACAGAGACCTCCAAAGCAGAAACGCAAGCAACCTCCACCCTCCCAACACAGCCCAAATGATATATAGCCCGCAAACTCAGTGTGCCACTCAACCACAGCCCATAAGGCATAACAACGTACCCAACACACTAGTCATAGGTGACTTTGTAGTCAGGAACACTGATGTTCCACTCACCAGGCTAAACAAGGAGAAAGTTACTGTCAGCTGCCTGTCAGGTGCCAGGATCCGCCACATAATGCACGCAGTCGGGTCACTCCACAACAAGTACAAATATGACACTGTCATTATCCGTGTTTGTGTGAATGACCTGAGACGTACCTCCCTGGACTACAGGAAAAGAGACATGGAGGAGCTCTCTGATCTTGTATCCCAGGCAGGTATGACGAGCCCTGAGTAGCATCCTGCCATCACCCAGAATGATACCACAGTACAAGGACAAAATTATTGACCAACAATTGGCTAAGCTTCTGGTGTCATTCTAAGGGGATCCAGTATCTGTTTGCCTGGGATGACATGATCAACAGACCACAATGCTTTGCCAGAGATGGCCTGCACCTGTCACCCTTGGGATTCCAGATACTGGGTAAGGCTCTTGCCACACCACAGTGCTTTTTTTAGGCAAGGTTCAAATGACAAATTCACCACCGTAACAGGTACAAGCAAGCAAAATCTGAGGGCAATGCTACTCAATGCTAGAAGTCTAAACCTCAAAATGCATTCACTCGAGGCACTCCTTAAAATGGAGAACATCAACATCTGTGCAGTGACAGAGACCTGGTTCAAAGCTCCAGAGAGCACCCCTGTATTACCTGGCTATAATTCATACCACACCTTTCGGCCACCTAACCTGGACCGAACACTAAAGGCGGAGGCATGTCCATATTCATTAAGGGTATCCACACCTCCAGGCTAGTTGCTCAGCATAATGCATCCGAGATTATCCAAGTGCAACTAACTCTTGGCAAGACCGCAATCCAAATTGTAACTTGCTACAGATCTCCCACCATGCCCCAGGATTACCACTCCTCATTTCTTGATACACTGGAAAATATTAGGATACAACCCAGCACCCTCATAATGGGTGATTTCAACTACCCCACCATTAACTGGGAAAACTACTCGCATACCAACTCTTTTGCTCAACTTTTTCTGGAATTCATAAATTCCAACGCCTTAGATCAACTTATCCACACCCCCATCAGGGGCGGCAATATCCTAGACCTGGTCATTACCAAGATGGGTGACTGGTGTTCCACAGCAGAGGTCAATTCCTCGTTGGTCATATCCGACCACAAGCTAATCAGCCTAGACGTCCACATCCCGCCCCCACCCCCCATTAGGGAAACCACCGTAAAAAAATTCTCTAAAGCGAACTTCACACTTCTTAAGACAGAAGTGGCAAACTTCATGACACCCATGCAGATGGGCAGTAGAGGAACGACTGCTGAATCCTACACAAATGCACTTTATAAGCACTCACACGAGTGCATGGATCGTGCTACCCTTAACAGAACCAAGATGCTATCCTCCAAAAAAAAGGAAGCCAATCTGGTGGTCCCCTGCCATAAACAAACTCTACAACAGAAGAAAGAAACTGTTGCAAAAAAGAGTAAAATCCCATGATTGGAGGAACTCCCTGGTCAGCCTCAGTAAGAAGCTGAGATCCCTCATAAAATCCTCCAAAGCTAGTTATGAAAACAAAATCGCCACTGATTCTAATGACAACCACAAAGCATTATTTAGCTATGTCAAGAATCTCAATGGCTACACTCAGATCTGCTCTGAGTTACAGCACAATGGCATTAAATATACAGAACCAACTGATATTGCCAACATCCTGTCAGATAGGTTCAGTGCTAACTTTACCCCTCACTCACCCCCTAAATGGCCCATCTCTATACCGGAAGAATGCAAGGTTCCTGTAATCACAGCTGCACAGGTAAAAAAAACACACTCTCCAAAGCCAAGAACACAGCATCTATGGGACCTGACAACATCCCAGGCTGCGTTCTACACAAACTACAGAATGAACTGGCACCCCACCTAAGCACCATGTTCAATCATAGCCTTACCTCAGGCTTTGTTGCCACTGAATGGCACACAGCGACGGTTATCCCACTCCACAAAAGGGGGAGCCACTATGGACCCCAGGAACTACCGCTCCATTAACTTAATGAGCCTGGTCTGCAAGGCCATGGAACGTATCATCATGGAACTTATAAACAAAGGCATTGCTAATCTCCAAACTCTGGACCCCACCCAGTTCAGGTTTGTAAAAGGCAGATCATGTCTCCTAAACCTGATAAATTTCTTTGAAGCGGTTACCAAAGCCGTAGATGAGGGTAAGGTGGTTCACACAGCCTATCTAGATCTCGCCAAAACTTTTGACACCATCCCCCACTCTGGAATTGTAGATAAACTCACTAAACTAGGTAAAAATCCCTATGTCACAAGATGGGTTGCCAACTGGCTCACTGAGAGAATCCACACTGAAAGTAGCAGACTCCAAATCCAACTTCAAACTAGTGACAAGTGGAGTACCACAGGGTTCAGTCCTGGGTCCTCTCCTGTTTGGTATCTACTTTTCTGAAGTAGAGGCTAACACAGAACGTGTTTGGCTAATGAAATTTGCAGATGACTGCAAACTGGGAGCCATAATCGAAACTCCTAATGATGTGGACTTCCTACAAAAGGGCCTCAGTGAAACAGATGCCTGGTGTCAAAGCCATGGCCTCAAGCTCAATGCCAAAAAGTGCATTATCCCCTTTGGTAAAAACTCTGTACCCATGAGCTACCACATAGGTGGTAGTCTACTTAACACTGAAAGTGTGATGAGACCTTGGGATACAGGTGGACAATAGTCTCTCCTTTGATAATCACTTTGCCACAGTAGTCAGGAAATCCACGTGGCACACCTCATCACAAAGGTTTCTCATCCCGGAAAAAAGAGGTCATTGTTCCCCTCTACTCATCACTCATTAGACCCATTATAGAGTACAATGCCCCTTTTGGTATATACCTCACAAGACATCTACAACAACTGGAAAGGCTGCAGAAATACCTCACAAAGAGGATTACTGGCCTCAAACAGATGCCCTATGCAGACGGTCTCAAACAACTCCAGCTTTACTCAGTCTTATATCGCCTGTTCAAAGGCGATCTCTGCCTAACATACAAAGCTATGTCAAACCCAGAGCTGTTGGACATGCTCAACTTAAAGAAATCCCAATCCCTCCAAGCTACACGCTGTAGGGACCTTAACCTTGTCACCACAGTAAACAGAACATGCTGGCGGGATAGATTCCTGTCCAGAGACTTCCCATACTCTGGAACAAACTACCTATCTATGTCAAACAAAGCTCCTCATTAGCACTCTTCAAGAAAAATCTTGATTGGATGGGAAATAGAAAATTCACCTCTGGGGCTCTGCTCGACAGGGGCACATGAAAATAATTTTGTTGGGTGGCGAAAGCCAAGGTACCTTTTTGGCTAGGCTTATATAGGCGCTAGGGCAAATAGCCTAGTACCTACCTATGAACCTATGAAAAAGGTGCAGGGTCTTTGCCCCCATCTCAAAAAAGGGAGCAGATCAACATCAGAGAAATGAGGGCACTGATTTTAGCTCTTCAGACCTTTCATCCAGTGTTTCTACCAGGACCTTTTGGGATTCCTACAGACAGTACTAATTTCCTTTGGCACATAAACAAGCAGAGGGGCTCAAAATCTTATCTGTGTTGCTTAGCCATCAAAGCATGGGAATTGTTTATTCAGTACAAAGTGTCACTGCATGTAGTTTACCTTCCTTCTGCTTAGAATTCGGTGGCAGACGCATTAAGCACATCCATGACAGATCCCACGAGTGGATGCTTCACAGAGATGTGTCCCTGGATCTAGTTTACTGGTGGAGTACTCCAGCAATGGGTCTCTTTTTGCCTCCCCTCTGAATAGACACCTTTGTCTTTTTTGTGCCAGGGTCCCTCACTCTCAGGCTTGGAAGGTGGACGCTCTATCCTTCTCATGGAAGGGGATGTTTCTTTATGCATTACCCCCCCCCCCCTTAATTCAAAAGGTCCTGGTGAAAATTCTACAGGACAAACTGGAAATCTTGCTAACGACTCTCTTTTGGCCAAGACAGCATTGGTTCTCTCTTTTGCAATTAACCAAGGGCCATCACTGCAAGTTGCCTCACCGGATAGACCTGCTCACTCAGGACAAGGAATCTCTGATTCACTCACAACTGTCAACTCTACAGTTGACCTTGTGGGTGATCAACTTTTGATTCCTTTCAAGCACCTGTTTTCTGAAGATGTGCTTGAGGTTTTGCAGGAGGCCAGTAAACCCTATACTAGGAATTCTTACATTTCCAAGTGGAAAAGATTTTCTATCTGGTGCTAAAAAATAAAAAGAGGACCCCTTCTTGGCAAATATTCCTGTAGTGCTTTCTTACCTGTGTGAGTTGCTTAACAGTGATCTTTCTTATTCATTTGTCAAGGTCCACTGTTCATTCTTGTCTGCTTGCTTGCCTTTAACTCCTCCCTTAGCTTCCAGGCTAGAGGATTAAGCTTTTCATAAAATGTTTCCTACACATGAAAACCACCCAGGAAACCAGTTCCTCCTCCTTAGGATCTCAACTATGTTTTAGAGAAGCTTACTCAGGGCCCTTTTGAGCCACCAGCCTCTGCTTCTCTAAAGTTTTTCACTTGGAAAACAGTACTTCTGGTAGCTTTAACCTCTGCTAGAAGGGTCTCTGAGATTCAGGCATTAATGACTTCACCCCCTTTCTTTCACAAGGATACAGTATCTTTGAGAACCAATCCTTCCTTTATGCCAAAAATGGTCAATGAGTTGTCTCAGAATCTGAGCTGTGTACGCACATCCAAGGAATGCAGAATCCTCTCACTAGGAGATTGAAGAGAAGGGGAAAAAGTAGACTATTGGATAGACTGATTCAGTCTTGACAAAACTAAGTATGTTAGGAAATCTGATCATCTTTGTGTCTTTTCATCCCAGGACTGTGGGTTTACCATTTTCTAAGCAAACTATTTCTTCATGGATCTCTAAGGCCATTGTATTTTACTATGATTTTCATGGAAAATCCGTATCCTGTTCTATTAAGGCCCATTCTATCAGGTCAGTTGCATCCTCAGGGGCTTACTTCAAAGGAGTGGATGCTCAATCCATTTTGGAAGCTGCTACCTGGTCTTCTGTTCATACCTTTACAAAGCACTACGATCTGGATAGTATCTCCAGATCCAGGGCAGGATTTGCCAGAGCAATCCTGTGTGGATTTATGGGAAATGTTTCTGCTTAGTCATCCTTTCTTTCTTCCCCCTCCCTGGGTTCCCTTTCAGCTTTTGCACTCTCCCGTATGTAAAGAATACTGCAACACTGAATAGAAGGACATAGAATACTTTTGTAAAATCTTACCATAACCACACATGTCCTGCTCTTTTATGTTGTAGTATTCTATCCCACCTGCCCTTCCCCCTACACCTTGCTCTTTACTAGAATGACTCTTTTTATTTAATTCCCTGTGGATTTTTCTTTTTCCTCATGGGACTACCTTATTCTGAGGATTGATTGTACATGTGGACGTCCCTTTTATGGCTGACGTTCCATGTGCCTTTGTGTAACATCCTATGTATAGGCAGTTGCATTAAGCTTTTGTATACAGGCCGGACATTGGGTCGTGGAGCGGAATACAACCCATATGTAAAGAATACTGCAACACAGAAGGGAAAGACATCTATGGTTATTGTAAAATTTTACACAGCTATTCTTTATTATCCCATGGCCTTTCTTATTCCCCTGTCAAGGTTCATTTATTGGCCATTTCAGATTTTCTACCTATGGATTCTCCTCTTTCAGTGCAACCTCATATCAAAATGTTCTTGAAAGGGGTTTTGTATAAGCGACCTCCAAGAAAACTGGTGGCTCCTCCTTGGAATCTTAATTTTGTATTAGAGAAGTTAACACTTGCCCCATTTGAACCATCTAATTTGGCTGGCCTGAGGTTCTCAACATGGAAGACTGTTTTACTGATTGTTCTGACCTCTGCAAGAAGGGGTTGCAAGCTCTTATGGTAAGTGAACCATGTCATTTTCTGTAGGAACAGGATTTCTTTGAGAATGAATCCTTATTTAGTGCCAGGATTACTTTAAGCCAAACTATATATATCCCCATATTCTTTTCTGAACCTCAAAATGAGGGAGAAAGGATACTTCATATATTGGATGCCCACAGACAACTTGTTTACTATCTTGACAGAACTTAATCTTTCAGATCTTCAGATCAGTTGTTTATTTTTTGTGAGGGTAAGAAAAAGGACAACCTGTGTCAAGACAATTTACAAATTGTTGTCTGAGGCTGTTAACATTTGTTATACTTATCATAACAAAACTATATTCCGGGCAAGGTCAAGACCTACACTATCAGGGTCTTGGCTTCATCTGTGACTTTTTGGAAAAGGTTGGATTCTAGCAGTATTTTAGAAACTGCTACTTCCTCATCTGTATATGCTTTTACAAAACACTATAAGCTTGATTCCTTCTCTAGCTCCAGATAAGCTTTACTAGGACCATTCTCCAGGGGCTTCTAGACTCTTCTCCTATCTCCGAAGTGTAGTTAGCTAAGGTAATCTACCCAGATAGCCAAGGTTACCGCAGCAGTGATAAATATGATGAACATAGTACAGTTGTGTTAATTAAACTTACCATAAAAGTAGAGGTTTGAATGATTACTGCATTAGTAGCAACTCAATCCCATGCCATTTTTTGTGTGTTTTTTATTCCAGGGCATGGACATTTAATCTGATTCCTCAGCAATTGGGTTCGGATCCGACTCTGCCATTATTTACAGGTAGTGGCCACTAGAAAACTCTAAAGCTTCTCCTTTACCCATAATGCTCTGTCCTCTAACATACTTCAGATCCCGTTTGCTGCTTTCCCATTTGGACGTGGTTGCTGTGCGGTCTTGAGCTTAGTGTTCAAAGAGAGAGAGATAAGTTATTACCTTATTATTTTATTATGTTATTACCCTTTTTATAGCTTATATATTTTCTCCCTACCTACACACTAGTATAATTCTTTCCTACCATTTTTGGTAAATTTTCCCTTCCATCCACTTTTACACAGTGTATTCATCAGTACCATTGTTGGTATCACCTTCCCTTCTTCTATCTTAAAAAAATGTTTTTCTGTCTAAAAATCTGTTTGTTAAAATGTCTGAAAACCCATCTGGTTTCAAAAAGTGCCAGAAGTGTGGTCATAAGTTGCATCTTTCTGACACACATGCATTGTGCATTTATTACTAGGTCCTGAGCACCTTCAGAAAAATTGTGACATCTGTAAATCTTTTAATCCTTGGGTCATTGTGGACCATAAGAACAAGCATATTTTAAAAGGCTTGCTTCCTTCTACTTTTTCAGAGGATTTATCCGAGGATCAACCCCTAAACCTGTGATAAAGGAGCACTTTAAAAACCCTTTAGATCCGTCAGACTCCACCCCTTCCTCTGATCAGTGGTGGAGACTCCAAGAAAGAAACACAAAAAGTCAGATAGTCAGATCTGTAGACTGCTCCTTCACCAAAGCTGGCGTCGGACACCAAATCTGCTTCCTTGGATCCTGTGTTATCAGATTTGAAGCCTTTACCTAGGACTAGATATTCGCCTTCCATAGATCCGGTACCCTGTCTGGTCCCATCACCAAATTTAGAGTCTCGCCAGCATTCCATGTCCCCCTCTGTGGCCTCATCATCTCAATCCTGCAGAAGTGTGACCGAAGCCAATGTGGATAGAATGATGACTACGTTTCTCTTGGTGTAAATTCAGATGGAAGTTCTTCCGGCTCCTACCCCTTTGGGTCAGGAATCCCTCACCAGCACTACACCACCCATCTCGGCTACTTCTCCGGTCCAACTCGTGGTTTCAGAGCCCTTGGATCTGAGTTTTCTGGGATGTCAAATTCAGATCTGAAGATCATAGTATCTTCGGGTCTGAATCCTTCTTTGAGTGCACTGGCTTTGAGTGCGTCAGAGCTGGATGACTCTGGAACCAAAGCATCCCTGTCTGATTTGAGGTGTTGGGAGTTGATTTCAAAGTTGTAGGAGCCATCTCTGCTCCTCAGAGCTTTGGCATTGGATAGCTCAGCTGCAGCCTCTGCCTCAGGTGGACTGCCTCTGGGGCAAGGGGAGCTGATGGGGCAGAAGTGTGACTTCTTGGCTTTAAAGACTTCCTTCTTTCTGGGGCAGTCCACTTTCAAGGTAGTGGAGAGAGTGTTTTCTGCTTTTGAAGCACGGACAGTTCCTCCCCCCTCAGATCTCCCTTCTGGATCCCATATGTCTCTGTGCCTTAAGCCCAATCTCTCTATTCCACAGGGACAACCAGGCCAAAGTCTTCAGGCTACCCAGCAGGGTATTACTACTACTTCTGAAACTTCTCCAGAACACCCCACCAAAAAAGTCCCTCGAAAGAGGGAGAGCAAGAGGAGGCACTTGGACTCCCCTCCGGAATCGATCACTAAACATGCTGATTTTGATGAGGGGGAAGGGTTCCCAACATTATCACCTGATTACATCTGCTTTGGAGACATCCTAGAGATCCTTAAGCAGAGAGGTGGTTAGTCTACTGATAACCCTTCCCAAGAGGAATTGGTATTCCTGGAAGCCTTTGGGTCTGGCCCATCTACCTCCTAGGTGACGCCACCTGCCGAAGAGCTCATTGACTTGATCTCTTTTTGAGCATGGAAGGGATCAGACATGGTTGAGCTGATCCCCAAGAGACCAGACTGGATTTTGGCACCACCTAAAAGAAAGGAATTTTGGAGCAAAGAAGTACCAGTAGATGCCATGGTCATGGCAGTGGCCACCGAGAAGGAATTTGTGAAACATCCATCCCCTAACAGGGAGTCGAGGGCATTGGACAGATTTGGGAAGTGTGTCTATGCTTCAGTGACGTTTGCACTCCGATCGCTTGTGTGACTTTGCTGAGCCCTTCAAGCCCTGTTTCATCTGTGTGCCTTTTAATGGAAGTTTTTTGTTTGACACTAAGGTAAAGGACACACCCTCCAGGTGCAGGTAAGATAAGACACACTCTACAGTCGGAGTACATTTTTCAACCCCTCAACATTTTCTAGCATCAATGAGGAGTTCATAAAATGTAGTTCAGAAAGTCTCAGGGTCCTTTCCAAGATCCATGTGGAGATGGTTCCCCCAGGGGCAGAGGGGGAACTCAAATGGAAGATGCCCACGCAGCAGAAGAGGCCCGCAGAACCAAGAGTCTCGAGATGCCTTTTCTGACGGACCGATTGTCTACCCCCTGGAGGCAGTCGGGGGTCATTTATCCCTGCATTAGAGAGCCTGACTAGACCTTACAAAAGATGTGTGGGTGTAGAGGATTATTTCCAGAGGTTATATAATTCTCTTTTCCCTACCACCTCCACCTATATGCAAACTTACTCATGTTCCACTCAGTTAGAGGAAAGTAGCAGCACTAGAAATAGAAAAGCTGGTAGAAAAGAGTCAGCCAAGAGGCCCCACTAGACCAGATAGAATCCGTAACTTACTCAAGATTCTTTTTAGTGCCAAAGAAAGTAGCTGACTGGAGACCAGTTTTGGATCTCAGCAGTCTGAACAGATCAGTTCAGCACACCAAGTTTTGGATGGTCACAGTTAGTCCATACTGCCCTTTATGCAAGGAAGACTGTCACATAAAAATGAACAGACAATCCAGAAGGTACTTATGCTACCAGCTGGGAGCTGGTCATTACCAATTCAGAGCACTACACTTTGGCCTTACCACAACTCCCAGGGTGTTTACCAAATGCCTGGCAGTGGTAGCAGCTCGCTTGAGACTGCAGGGATTCTGAGTGTTTCCATACTGGGACGAATGGCTCAAAACTGCTCTGACCAGAGAAATCTAATGATATTTGAGACCAGGTACTCCAGACTTGCTCCCTTCTGGGGATTACCATAAATTATAATAAACCTCAGTTAGCACCTTCTCATACATTGGAATTCACAGGGGCAATTTTCAGCACAGCATCCATGACAGCCTCTCTTCCTGTCCCAAAAGTGCAGACTATCTGATTTCAGGTCAAAAGGATAATTCAAAATTCCTTCATTTCAGCGCAGTTGATTCTACAAGCCATGGGATCAGTGTCTGCAGTGATAGTTCTAGTTCCCCTAGCAAGATTTCAAATGAGGATTCTTCAATGGATGTTAGCAATTCAGTGGTCTATTCTTCATCAGCATTAGTCCACTCAGAGAATAATTATTCAAGCATGCAAAAGATACCTTTGGTGATGGATTCATTCAGATCAGGTTCTACAAGGACAGGTCCCATTATTCTTCCCCAACCCAAGGCCATAGTGACTATGGATGCATCCAAGATTAGGTGGGATGGTACTTCATGGGAAAAACAGTTCAAGGCAAATGGTCCCCTGAAGAGGCTAATATGCCTATCAGTGTCTTGGAAATGACAGTGGTGCTCTTGGCACTGTGGGCTTTCCAAGACTTTCCATTTTTAGAGAGTTGCAATTCAGACAGACAGTATGTCCATGGTTTGGTACATTAACAAACAAGGAGGAACCAGATCTTACCCCTTGTGCCAAGAAGCTCTCAGAGTTTGGCAGTGGGCGATCTCATCCAAATAATTTCTGATAGCAATGCACATTCCAGGGAACTCCAGCGTGATAGCAGACAAGTTGAGCAGATCCATTCTTCTACCTCATGAGTGGTCTGTCAACAAGAAAGTGGCAGAAATTATTTTTCCCCAGTTGGGCCAGCCATGCTGTGACCTGTTTGCATCTCCCCTAAACAACACGTGCAGTAGGTTCTTTGTCCTAATCCCCCCACTGGGAAAATTACTGAGAGAAGTTCTACTACACAATTAGCCGTCCCGGTCTCCTCTATGTGTATCCACCAACCACCTTAATTCCTACATTTCTACAGAAAGCATCCTGGTTAAAGAGCTAAGTCATCTTAATTGCCCCTTATTGGCCTCTGCAAATTTGGTTCCCCTTTCTTTGGGCTCATCTGTTCTACCTTCCTTGGATTCTGGACCCAAATCCAGATGTTCTGTCTCAATTGACAGACACGATTCATCCAGATATCTCAAACCTAAAACTGACTACTTTTTTTTTGTTGTTCTAGCATTGTCCTTTCAGGGCTCAGCCTCCCTATCTCTGCTGGCAGGAAAGTTCTGGTGGGCTTCCTACAAGCATGTCTTTTCATTAGCTTAGCTGAAAGTTTGGAAGGTGCCCTGTAGCTTTGGAACCTGGCCGGGTGCTATATCCTTGGCAGAATATAACCTGTACAACAAAAGCAACAACAAGAGTGGTCACTTGAACATCTACTTTTATGGAAAATACAACTGTACTGTTGATGGCCAGTCTCAGAAGTTAACAATGTAATGAGGTGAATTTCCAAATTTCACCCTTGTTACATTAGTTGTTGTTTAAACATTTAGTTTATTATTTGGAAATTAGTAAAATACTAAGAGATAGTCAATGTGGATTTCAACATCATTATTCTACTTCTATTGCTGTCTTTTTAGAACTGGTATATAATGCTTGTGACTCTTCTTAACACACTGCTGTGATCTTTGTATATTATTTAAAAGCCTTTGATTCCCTCAGTCATTGTGGTATTTTAGTTACTTTAATGAATGTTGTGTATTTTCTGCTGACGTTCTAGCTTGGGTGTCTATATAAATGACTCCGTTACAAGGTCAGCTGTTCATTATATCACTGCTGTAGTAGTGCAAGTTATACAGGTTGTATCTTGCCAAAGATTTATCAGCCACCCAGATTTCAAATCTTAAGGACACCACTCACACACTCAGACCATTGGTGGCTTGAGCTCTTCTGGGAAAAATCAGTTGTCTGGGTACAAAACACTTCAGAAATTTCTTACTGCCAAAGTGCGCTCTTCTTGTGAGGGTTCAGACGATTGATGGTCAGCTAACCCTTTTCTGTTGTTGGGGGCCTTCCATACGTATGACATTGTATTTAAAACCATGTTTTTTGTTTTTTTTTTTTGTTTTTTTTTTTTGTGGCTAAACTGTTTGTTTACTTATTTGGGACTGTCTTGAGGCATACTTGTCAGTTATCCAAGGGTGTTTATTTGAACCATTTCTTTCCTGAAACTTCTGTTTTAACAATATTTTCTTAAATTTTATTGCCTAATATTTTTGTATTTTATTATTAGAGGCTGGAGCAAGTGTGGTTTGGTCACTGTATACTGGGTTTTTTTTTTGGTGCTTGTCTTTCACTGACTTTTCAGGCCTCATTTACTGCTTTTCAGACTTTTTTCTGGGCATAACCATGGAACAACTTTCTAGCTTGTCAGTTCTTCCTTCCTTTGGACACAAGAAAAAGAAGAGTATTGGAAAGCCTTTGCCAGTACAGTGGACTTCTTCTTTGCCTCAGCCACTGATGGTCGAGACTGCAGTGGCCATTTCTGGTTCCTCATACGATTCATCTTCTCCCGATACTCTCTGGTGTAGTCCTTTCTCCCACTATGGACTGGTGGTTAGGCAAATCCTCTGCAGCTATTGGAGTGGCTGGTCTTGCATGAGAGGAACACTCTTTTTGGTCTTTGAGGATGGAAAGGAGGATACCTCTCTTTGTAGCCTAGCTAGGATGCTTAGGGTGGTTTATCTTATATGAGATGATTTGCTTTTAGCGATATTCCCATGAAAAGGAAGCAGAAAGGTAAACACTTTTTCCATGTCTCTGTTAACCACTGACCAGGAAGATTTATTAAGCTTGTCTCTGGTCTTGTATTATTTATTTATCCTTTTTTGGACTTGGTTAGTCCTACTAGGAGTGTAGTGTGTTTTCAGGGGAGACCCAAGTGGTATTTATGATACTAGGGGAAATTTGGCTAGCACATCGGGGAACTTCTCTCTTTTTGATAGATGCCGTGGGATCTTTTACATCCATCTAAGCTACCACCAAACTCAAGTGTATGGAGCTTCTTTGTAACATCTCATCAAGCTCTTAATCCCTTACATTCTTATAGGTTTCCTTCTGGTAAAAAGAAAAATAATTTCTTCTGCTTCTGAAGATTTCAACTCTGAAGAACAGGTACTGCAGAGATCTTGTCTTAATTCTCCTCAAACAGAGTCTGATTCTGAAGAAAGTTTTTTCTTCAGAGTTCTCCTGTGAAGAATTTTCTTTTTGAAATCATCTCTAAAATGAATCGATTGTTTCAGTGGTAAGAGAATGTCATTAGAGTTTCTTTAAAAAAATAATGTGATTTATTGCAACTGGATTTCCCTCAACCTTCTGCTTTTCCTCCTGTTTTACCAGCTTTGGGGAATGTTTTATTGTAGCCTGCAAAATGCTTGCCAAGCCAGCCTTAAGCTCGTAATTAAACAAAAAAAAAAAAAAAAAAAACAGATTATATAAAGTTCCTCAGTCTTGTGAATACTTAATTTTCAGTGTCAGACTTGATCCTGAGGTGATTTTTCTTACAGATCCTTCTGCAGCTAAACATTTAGTGAATGCTAGACCTATATTTTATGATAGGGATGGGAAAGCCTTTGATAGATCTATGAAATAGTTTTTCTGTCTCATTAACATTTAGAATCTTCAGTTATGAACCTCACATGTTAAAGTCTTTGCTAGCTTCTTTTGAGAACACGAGGAACATAACTGACAGTTTTTCCTTCTTCAGAAAACAAATATTCTCTGAATTCCGTTATTGCTTCTGTTAACTGGCCACCAGACATTCTTTAAAACGTTCTTATGACTTAGCTATTGTGATTTCCAGAGCAGCTGCTACTGAATTAGCTTTGAGAAAATTTGCAAGGTTATATACTCGGAAGTTATTTCAAGATCTGAAAGCTGAAATTTGAACTCTTCCCTGAATAGGGTAGTTTTATTTAGACCATCTGCTGCTGAGGTCCTGAAAAAATGTGATGGGGGGAGGGGGGGAGACTATCTGGGGTTTTTCAACCCTACTTTTCTGTGTTGGTAAACAATTTCCTTTCTTTCTCAGGGCCTCTTTAGTAAAAACAAACAGTCTCAGCCATCTTCAGCTCAACAGAGATTTATTACTGCCCCAAGGGTGTTTATATAGTGTTACCTCCAGTGATAGCCCATTGCACTTTTTCAAAATGTCAGGCGTTTCTTATTTGGGTAAGCAGTCTGCTACTCAGACTGGGTTTCTAGGAGAATATTCAAACATTTCCTTCATTTCTTCTCACTGGATAATGTTCCTAGGGTACCTTCCAGATGCATCCATTCAAAGAGCTTTTCTCCCATATAGGAAAATAGGTCTACATTTAGATGTATTACTGAGTTTTTCCCGTCAGTCAATGACTTAAGCTAGGGACTTTCTTAGGATCTTCAGATGCCTGGAATCTGATGCTCTTGATTTCTCTAGCCAGATTCCACTTAAGAAAGATTCAGTTGTGCCTGTAATTTGTGTGTTCCCAGCATCAACATTCACTGACATTTCAGATTCTTGTTTTGTGGTTTGTAAAAAGGGAACTGCTTTGGTGGAGAGAACACTACCTGAGTCAATGTCTCCCTTTTTCCCTTCCAGCTCCAGCATAGTCTGTAACTTCAAACACCTCAGACTCTTCTGAGGAGCATTGCTTACGAGAGTCCAAGTGTAGGGTCATTGGAACAAAAAGGACAGACTAAAACATACATTAAACAGATGTTGGTTGTAACAAATGCTCTTAGCACTCTCAATCATCTGTGCCCCCCTGGACTATTACAGATACCACCACAGTGATGTGGTATATAACAGACCAGTGGAGAACAAATCTTATTTTTTGTGCAGACTAGTTATTGTACTCTGTGATATAGCCTTTCAGCACAGACTCACTCATTAGGCATTGTGCATTCCGTCAAAGCAAAATTTTGTGGCATACAAGCTGAGCAAGACCAAGACAGCCCGTTGTAAATGGAAATTGAATTGGGGGGGGGGGGGCGCCGCCTTCCAGAATTTGATCCAGCTGTTGGAAACACCTCACATAGACTGTTCGCCTCCATTCACAACAACCAGCTGGCAAAACTCTGCTCCAGGACTCCTTGCAATCAGGCCATGGAAAATGGATGCATTTCATTTCCTGTATCCTTTTCCATACTTTCCACCAATATCCAGGGTCATTATGAAGAATTCAAAAGAACTCTCTAAAAGATTGTGGTGACTCCCGTATGGCACAGGCAACAGTGGTTCTCCTTTTTGTAAGTGGCTGAGGGCAGTTACTACAAGCTCTCTTATAAACTGACTTTCTTTACACAAGATAAGGGTTGCTAGATACAGGTCCACTTGAAACAACTTCAGCTAACTGCTTGGATGATAGGTGCCTAAAAGGTTTTGAAACTCTATTTTCTAAGACAAGCAGCAAGTATTAATGGCAACAAATGGATCTACTACTACGAAATTGTATATTATTAAATGGAAAATTTTTTCTAGTTGGTGCAAAGACAAGAACTAGGACTTCTTTAAGGTTATTTCTCTGGTTCTATAGTATTTCTCTCGTTTTTGGTTTCTCCGAGTCTTTTGGGTTTCTAATACTATGATGGGAAAGGACCCCATTCCTAAGTCAAAGTATGATTAAAGTTCATGAAATTAGTATTGTTTCACTCTAATGTGCCCAGTAATGACTCCTTCTGCAATTCGTACAGTGTTAAATGATTTGGTAAGGTATCTAAATACGATTGTAAATTCTTTTTTATAAGACCAGTTGATCCTACTACTATTGGAACTGCCTATAGTATTTGTATGAGTTATCCTCTGGTCTTTCTTGCTCTTCTATCAAGCTTACTTTTCAGCCATTTCAGCATGTCTGCCCATAGATACTCCTCTTTCAATGCATTCTCATGCAAAAATGTTTTTGAAATGGGTGTTTCATACCAGGCCACATAGAAAACAGGTGGCTTCTCCTTTTGATTTCTACATAAACTCTTGCTCCATTTGAACAAGCCCATCACGCTAATTTGAGGTTCATGATATGGAAGGCAGTTTTATTGACTGCTTTGACTCCTGCAGGATGATTGTCTGAGTTGCAGGCTGCCATGCTGGTTCAACCTTCTCTGATTTTCCACAGAGATAGGGTTTCCTTGAGAACTAACCCTTTTATGCCTAATGTGGTATCCAAGCTTTGAGCCAAGGTGTCCATCTCCCTGTCTTTTTCCAGAGCCTGAAATGAGGAAGAAAGGATTCATCTTCCTCTGGATGTCCACTCACAACTCTGATATTCTAATTAGTTATTCATTTCTTATGAAGGTAAGAGAAAAGAACAACTTTTGTCAAACCAGACTGTCTCCAAATGGTTGTTGCATGCTGTTTGATTTTGTTGTACCCATCGCAGCAAGACAGTTTAAGGCAGGGTGAAGGCGCACACTACCAGGGCCTTGGCTTAATCAGTAATATCTTGGAAAGGGGTGGAATCTAGAAGTATTCTAGAAGCAGCAACCTGGTCCTCTGAGAAAACCTTTACAAAGCACTACAAACTTGACTCCTTTTCCGGGTCTTGAGAATTTGCTAGGGCCATTCTCCAGAGGCCCCTGGACCCTTATCCTTCCTTCACCAAGTCAGTATAAGCTATGGTAATCTTTTCATCTAACTAAAGCTACTGTTGCAGTGATCAAATGAATCTAATTTCAGTTAACCTTATTAATGCTATCTCTTTTTTTAGCTCTCTCTGCCTGGCCAGTACTTAGTTGTCTGCTTTTTGGCTGTTTTTCAGAACTAGAATAAAAAGTCTCCACTGCCCCTTAATTTTCCCCCTCCTCTTCCCTCTTTAATTAATAACCTACATTCTACTCTTGTCTGTCAGCCTGCACTTTCTTACTTGCCCTTTCAAAATGCTGCTTTTGTGAATCTCCCTCTTTGCCTGTATAGGCAGTACTATGTTCTTTTATTTTGCCCTTTTCTGTACCCTGATTTTTCGTGAGTACCTACTTTGCTGTATTACTATTATGTCTTTCGACCTTTCTTGCTTTTAGTCTATTTTTAATACTATATAGTCTAAGGTATACCTTTGCAATTATAATATTAAGCACCCTTCGTTACTTGCGTGCAAACTCTAGCAATGCAGACCATGTTGATTTTTTTGACCATGCACTGGCCCTAAGGGGCTCGAATCCTCTCTGTTCACCCTTCCCTAAGTCAGGCTCACTTTGCACCCCTACCCTACCCCCCAGTTCCTTCCCACCCCCACTACAACTACATTTATACTTCCTTAAGCCCTCTTACCTGATGCCTATGACCAATCATGCACATTACAACCACCCTATTTGCTCTTCACTGTAAAAACATAGCTATTTTACATCACATCATCTTTCTTGTGGTCCTTCCCTCCTCAGTCTACCTTTTCTCCTCCCCTACTATTCCATCTACCCACCTCCATTTAAACAGTAGTACCTTAATTTATTTTGCTGAACACCTTTTATTACATTATTAAAACCTACTTTTCTCAACTGTACATATATTATGCTGCCCTTTCACTTAACTCTCTCTACTTATATCTTGTCCATTCCACATTTTGCCACACTCCATTGTTACCCAACCTAACTGGTCATCTCCAGAACACTACACCATAATTCTAAATTATCCCCACCCTTATCCAGCACTCAGCCTGTACTCCAGCACATCCCATCCTTTCTTTAATTACAGATGCATCAAAGAAGAACCCATAGAACACATAGACAATTTAAAGGTGACAAATAAATATAAAAAAAAAATATTTCACTACATATACCTCTCATCTAAGCTTGCTCTTGATGGCGATATACTTCCTAATCCTGGACAGTCTCTCTACACACTTTCAATATTAGCACCTTGGCTACACCCAGTATTCCTCTTTCACTCAGCCAAGGTAATAGTGTATTTGTGAGGATCTTAAATTTTAGGAGCATCTGCAGTAAACTACCACAGTTACCTAACATATATAGCGTCATACCCAGAAAAGTACCCAGGAAGGGTAAAAAACAGTAATCCACAGCTTCGATGAAAAAGTTTAATATGAACCAAGCCAACATGTGTTGGTGTGGTTCATATTAAACTTTTGCATCAAAGCTGTGGATTGCTGTTTTTACCCTTCCTGGGTCCTTTTCTGAATTTTGTTACTAGTACTTTTTGGTACGTTGGTTTCAGTTCATTTTCGAAGTTTTTGATAGCTTCATACCCCCTGACACACTAATAGTCAGAGAGATGAGGAAATCCCCCCCCCCACCCCCCAGACTGCAACATCATTAGAAATTACCGATAGCATAAGAAAGCTGGTGGCATGGCTGATGCATACAAAAAACATTTTGAAATCACTTCCTAACCCCTCGCCCTCCTTAACCTTCACTATTCTGAAATAATTCTCTCTTCTGCAAACAAACATAAGAGCATATGTGTTACAGCAATTTATATCCCTCTTGGAAACAATATTTCATTACTAGAAAAAATCCTGTATTGGATCTGTCATAATATCTGCAAGGAAGCCATCATCATAGGTGATATTAATATAGACTACCTACTGATCAAGTCTGTCTCTCCCACACTCTACCTCAATCGCTTTGGTTTTATCCAAATTATTACTACTGCTACTCGAATAGGCAAATATAGTAATAGGGTGTCTGCATTCAACTGGATCCTCACTACCAACCCTAACAAAATTAACACTGCTGGCTGCCTTCACGACACCACAAGTGACCATCTCCTGACCGTTGCTGTGAGACAATATAGTATGCAGATAAATACAATCTATAATGTGCGTTCACATTACTGACACCTTCATTAGCTACCTCAGTAGATACAACTGGGATATTCAAATATTTGTACCCCTAGATGATGCAGTAACTTTAACAACACATTCCTTAACATACTAAACAAACGAGCTCTCATCAGATTAAAATGAATGAAATCCACCCCCACCTCATGGCTAACAAAAGAAACCAGTCATCTCATGCTAAACAGAGACAATGCTTGGAAAACATGGTCCACTGACAAAATACCACAAACTGGCAATATTTTAGACAGCTTAGGGATCTTTCTAAACAAAAAAAATCAGATAAAACTAAATCCTTTACCAAGCTCCAGGATTGCCACCAGCAGAACCCTAAGCTTTTCTGGAATGCAGTCAGAAAACTGTTACACCAAGGCCAAGCTACAACTCCTTCACCGACTACCAGTAACAACTCAGTCCCCATGGCTACTCAGTTTAGGACATATTTCATACTCTGTGCCCTCTCCCTGCATAACAACAAATCGTCCATCAGCCTCATTATCCCAGAAAAGTGCTAATCACCACCAAAATAATTTCTTCCTCCAACCAGTGTCTACGTCTGTCAAAAACACACCTCTTAAAGGTAAAAAAAAATCCACACCAGCTGCTGACAACTTGCTACTAGAATATCTCAATCACTGCAGATGCTATAGCATACCTGTTTCTATAATCATAAACTGATCACTTACAGTAAGCTACGTCCATGCCTTCTAGAAAAAAACATTCCACATCATACCTCTACATAAAAGGGGAGCATCCACCGAATTCTCCAGTTACCCGACTTACAGCTATTCTGTCTCCACTCTCCAAAATATTAGGAAAATGCATTCACTCCAAATTTCTTGCCCCTTTTTACAATAACAAGCTCCTCTCCAAACTTCAACATGGTTTCCAACCTCACCACAGCACCACTGCTGTTCTGTACAGTTTTATCAAAATCATAAACTCTAATAGAAACACTGGCAACCTGGCATCCTCCCTCTTCTTAGATATGTCAAAAAACATTTGACACAGTTTGACAGTAATGGCTCCTCCATGAATTATTCCCCCAGGTCTCTTCCTTTCATAGGTTAATAATAGTCTAACTTCCCTGAAGAGCCACTTTAAGGCTAGCGAGCAACCAAAGGTGAGAATCAAACCCTGTACCTTGTGCCTTTGAGGCAAAGACTTTAGCCATTATGCCAAACCTCCATCCCTCAGCTGGTTCCACAGCTATCTCACTAACAGACTCCAGGCTGAAAAATAGAAAAGAAACGAGATCTCTCTCCCTTTATCTGTCCATGTTGGCGTACCACAGAGATCTGTCCTACACCCTTTACTATTCAACATGTTCACTAATAATTTTCACATAAGCTACCAAAGAAGCCTGTGTAGTACAATGTGCAGATGATGCCATGTTCATATGCTCTGCACCACGTCTATTGCTTCTATACAGGGTGACTCAGGACTCCTTTTCCTTAGTTGAGGGCTGGCTAGTTGACTGCAGATTACTTTTAAATGCTAAACAAAAGTTTTACCCAGATCTCTGTCAGTACAGCAAGAATTCTTCAGCATCACATCTGCAAATAGTACCTCAGTTGAAACAGTTTTCAGCACAAAGCTTTTTGGTGCCTTAATTGATGATAACTTAAATATGAACACATCACTCAAGCCATCAAGAAAACTCGCACAGTAGGGCTAACTCCACAGAAACAAACCCTTTCTCACTGACTACTCTAGGAATTCTTTAGCAAAATCTCATCTTCTCCTTTCACTTCTGTGTGCAGCACCCATCCTGACTAACCTTCACTCCTGCCAAATAAACTAGAGGTTTGCTACAGTGAAATAGCTAAGTTTGCATCCATCGTAACAAACCGTTCACACCATTGTCTAGCAGTGAAGCACCTACACTGGCTCAGATTACCTCACCTAATCCTGACACCTGTCCATCACTGCAAAATATGCTCAAACACTATTTCCCTCCTCGGAATCATCGCTTACAGAATAAATATCTCCTGACTAGGACCATGTCTCATAACAGTGCAGGCAACTCACTTTACTCAACTTATGTTGGTAAGCACTGGAACTCCATCCCACCCACCCCAAAACAAGACATTACCACACATTTTAAACACAACCTAAAACACCAGACTTCCTTATGGCTATGCTAATGCTCCCATTTTGGGGGAAAAAAAAAAACACCTTTCTTTGTTTCTCTTCCATTGCCAGTCTCTCAGTCAATCACCCTGACTCTTGTATCTTTCTTATCTGTGTGTCTTAGGTTCATAGGTTAGTACTAGGTTAGCTGCCCTTGCGAGCCATTGTAAGCCTAGCCAATTATCCCTTGTGAGACTCAAATCCTGTACCTTGTGTTTGTAAAGCAAACACTTTAACCATTAGGCCACCCTCCCATGCTCTTTAATCCCCACTGCTGCTCCTTCAACTAACCTATAATCCTTAAGCCTCTCCAGCAAATACCTCCTCCTTACCCCCACACATCATCTTAACTATCTGCTGTTATCTCAACCTCTCCACTATCAGAGCTTTTTTCTACTTGTGTTTAATTATTTCTGCTTATACCCTTTCCTCCTGTATTTTATGTTCCTGCTGTAATAACATCCTACCACATTAATGACAATATACATGTACTGAACCTAGTGTGCATTATCTTTACTCTTGTACCTTCATCTTTGACTTGTATACTTTCTTGGGTGGTGTAAGCCAGGGAACCTTGTTGGCTAGGCTTACTTAGGCCTTTGGGGCTGATAGCCTAGTACCTACCTATGAACCTATAAAATAATTTCTAAAGTATATGGTAAATGTTTTTATTATCTGTATCATTATTGTCTGAAGAGTAATGCTTAATTGTTTAATTTGTATTGTTGTTCATTGTAAATGTATACTTTATGTGGAGCTTTTCTCCCTGGGTCTCTGCTGAAAATGGGATTTGTGCCCAGTCAGACCTTCCCGTTAAAAAAGCAATAAACAAATTAAAATAGCAGAGCTGTATAAGTAAACTTACCATAACAGTAGATATTCAAATGGTCACTGCTGCAGTAGCAGCTTCCTCCCTTGAGCCCCTTTACTTTTGCATCAGTTTCAGGAATGTAGAGTCACTCTTTCAGCTGGCATGAAAGCTCTAAAGGGTTGGTACCCATGTGGTTGATTTTATTCAGCTCTGCTCTAGCTGATAACAGGTTGACCACATACCCTTAAAGTCTATGCAGGATATGGCCCATACAGCTAAGGCTACTGTAGCGGTAATCATTCAGACATTTGCTGTTATGTTAAGTTTACTTACACAGCTACAACTATACTGTAACTGTTGTACGCCCTTTCAATTTTTTTTTTGGCACTCTAGATTTAAAGAATGCTTATCACATTCCAGTATTCACAGATTTCAGGTGGTCAAGATTTCTGTGTCTGGCTTACATTTTCAGTTCTGTGCATTACCTAGCCTATTGCAGACTGTACGTTATTCGAGTTTTTCCTTATTTAGATGACTTGCTTATCTTTGCAGTCTTTTACAAGGAATCCGGAATCTGATCTACTTCCCAGACTGGATTTCCAGGAGAACATTAAAAATCTTGTTTAATTCCATCCCACAGAATTGTATTCCTGTGGTGTCTTCTGTATATCCCTTCAAAGAGCTTTTTCTGTCACAGAAAAAAAGTAGATCTACATTTAGGTTTATTCCTTAGTATTTTCATTCACTCAGGGACTTCAGCAAGGGACTTTTGTAGGATCTTAGGATTTGTGACATCTATGGCTCTCATTATTCCTCTAACCGGACTCCACATGAGAAAGAATTAATGGTACCTAAAATGTATATGGTTTCAGCATCAACATCCCCCGACATTCCAGATTCTTATTTGGGTTTGATAAAAAAGTGAACTGCTTCACTTGAGAGACCATTCTTTCTGAATGCAGGTCTCACGTTCTATCATTTCCACTTTCATCTTAACAAAAGGTGCATTAGAGTTTATTTGGGGGTGCTGTCTCTTTGGGAATAAAAATGCAGGGTTTTTGGAGCAAAAAAAAAAAAAAGACAAATACACACAAACATCAAAGTCACGTTGCCAGTAATAAGTGCACTAAACACGGTTCGTCATCTGTGGTTCCCAGGACCTGTACAAGTGATTGTAGACAACCACATTGATGTGATACATAAACATGGGGATGGGGTTCCAGATCATGCCCTGTGTGCAGATTAGTAATGGAAGCCTGGGAAATAGCACTTCATTGCAATCTTACACTGCAGCCTTCTTTCATTCTTTCAGTGAAACTTTATGTGGCAGACAGGCTGAACAGGGCCAGGACAGACCCTTATGAATGGAAATTTAAATCAGGTGATGGGGGTAGAGGCTTCCAAGATTTGATCCATCTCAGGGGAACATCTCAGATAGATCTATTTACCTTCCTTTCACAACAAACAACTGGAAAAACATCTGCTTCAGGATTCCATGGAAGCAGGCCTGGAAAACTGATGCATTTTCTCCCGTGGGCAGAAATGTTCCTTTATGCATTTTCATTCCCTTGGATGGGAATGTTCCTTTATTGCCTTTCCACTAATATCCAAAAGAACTCTTCAAAGATAACTGTGGTGACTGCTGTGTGTCCCAGGCAACAGTGGTTCTCCCTTCTTATGAAAATGGCCAAGGGTGGTTACCACAAGTTTCCTCTCAGACTAGACCTACTCTTGCAGTCAGAGAGAATCATACCCCCTAGACCACTGAGCCATCAGAGTGGACCTACTCCCCCAAGATGGGAGTTGTTTGATGTACCTCAGGTTAAAATTACTTTAGTTGACTGCCTGGATGATAGAATTTTAATACCATTTAGGCTCCTGTTTTCTGAGGATGCAGTAGGTATTAAAAGTAGGCAAAAAAACTGCTGCTAGGGAATTGTATTAGCAAATGGAAATGTTTTTTGAGTTGGTGCTATACTTAGAACTAGGACCATTTTAAGGCTAGCATTTCTCTGGTTCTAGAATATTTGCATGAGTTTATTATCCTCTGGACTTTAATTCTCTGTCAAGGTTTATCTTTTGGCAATATCAGCATGTCTGCCCATGGATCCCCTTCATTTAATGCACTCCTGTATCTAGCTATTTTTGAAAGGAGTTCTGCATACCTGCCCACCTAAAAAGCATGTGGCGCCTCCTTAGGATATTAACATTATTTTGGAAGAATTAGCACTTGCTCCATTCAGACCAGCACATCAGCCTGATTTGAGATTCTTAACATGTAAAATGTTGTTTGTTGCTCTAATTACTGCTAGAAGAGTGTCTTTAGTTGCAAGCTGTTATGATGGGTCAACCTTATCTAATTTTCCACCAAGATAGGATTTCTTTGAAAATAAATTCATCATTTATGCCTAAAGTGGTGTCCATTAGCCAAGCTTTCCATCTCCCCAACTTATTTCCAGAACCTTAAAATGAGGGAGAAAGGATTCTCCTCGCGCTGGATGCCCATAGACAGCTCAGATACTATCATGGCAGAACCAAGATAATCAGAAATTCTAATAAATTGTTTACTTCTTGTGACTGTAAGAGAAAAGGATAATGAGTGCCAAAGCAGAAAATTTCCAGATGGTTGTCTGTTGCTATTTCCTTTTGTTATTCTCACCATAGCAGGTCAACTTTTGAAATTGTTGAAATTCACATGGGTGACACCATATAATCAATTTAAAATGTCAAAAAACAACTTTGGAAAATAAAATTTTTGCAGGGGGTGAGCCCCCCTGCAAATTATATATACTAATTCCGAGATTGCACTACAGTTGGAAGAAGGGTACAATCTCCAATCCCAACTGTACAGCGATCTCCCTGCAATGCTATTTGTTTTCTGTAGTTGTTTTTTTTTATATTAAATTGTCAATCATATGGTCTCAACAGTGTGAATTTCAACAATTTAAAAATTTGACAAAGTGCATTAGACCCCAATTTCAGGCAGGGTCCAGGCATATTCTACAAGGGCGTTGGCTACTAAAGTTTTTTTTTTTTTTTTTGTTGAAAGAGGTGGAATGTAGAAGTATTCTAGAGGCAGGAATTTTGTTACCATTACATACTTTCAGAAAGTACTACAAACATGACTCCTTTTCTAAATTTAGAGCAGGTTTTGCTAGGACCATTCTCCAGTGGCTCTTGAACTTTCATCCTTCCTCCTTGCAGACATGCTAAACTTTGGTATTCTATCCATACAGCTTTGACTACTGCAGCAGTGATCTCAATAGTGAACATAGTAAAATTCTGTAAGTAAATTTATCTTAACTGTAGATGTTCGAATAGATTGCTACAGCAGTAACCTCTTCCTTCCTCATTTCCCTTGTATTTTTATGATTTGTTTGCCAGGATGAGGACACTTGGATTTTTATACCAAGCATTGACGTTTTTCAGGGCTCCAGCCACCTTTCTTCATTTGACGTAAAAGCTCTGAAGGGATTGGCACCCAGACTGCTGATTTTCTCCCCTGCCTGTTTGAGCTATCAGTGATCTCAGCATATTGCCCTTAAGCCTTGGAAAAGTTGTGTGGCCTTGCAGATTAGGATATTACAAAGGTGATCTACTCAAACATTTGTTATGGTAAATTTCCTTACACAGCTGTATTTTCTGTACCTTACCTTGTACCAGATCCAAGCTATGGTATCTGTCTTTCAGGTGTCATTTTCGACTAACCTGTGGAGCAGCTGCCAGTCTGCATGGCTGCTCTTGTTTTGCTTGCTTTAGTGAATATTTTCCTCACTTCTTATTTGCTTGGCAGTCTCCATCTGCCCCCAGGAAGTCTGACAGGTTATAACAGGCTACCTTGTTTTCATACGTATTTGTTTTCTAATCCTGAAGCAGATCCGGCAGTGATTACCCTATCCAAAAATTGCTTCTGCTTAACAGATTACTGCTGCTAACCCCATTCCCTCTGACAAGGATGGGAAAGCTTTTAACAAATTATTGAAGACAGTCTATTCTCCTGCTACTTCATCTTTCAGGATTTTAAACGGTCAAGCTCATGTATTAAAAGTTTTACTTTTCTCTTTTTGTGAGAATGCAAATGTTAACTTTTCTTTCTCTGAGTAAAAAAAAAATGTTTGAATGCTCCTTTAACATCCACCTCTCATGTTGCAAAGCATATTGTAAATTATGATGCTGCTAATTAGTGAAAAGAGATGCTGCTTATGCTTCTATAATGAGGAGATTTCCTTGGCTTCGTTTTCAAAACGTTACTGAAGTTGTTAAAACTGAACCTTTAAATTCTCTTGCTTAGACAGGGAAGTTCTTTTTGGCCTTTCTGCAGCTGAGGTGCTCAAGAAGTACGATGAAAGATGATTCAAGGAGTGACTCAAAATTTTAAGCCCTTTTAAGGCAAAAATATTTCCCTTCTTCCACTGCTTCTTTTTTAATACACAACTTAAGCGGCAAGGAGCCATCAAACAGTATTTCAAAAAATAATGACATGGAGGCTCTAAAAAAAAAGAGAAGCCTCAAAAAATCAAGGTCATTCAGCAACCTATCTTTTAAGGCTTTATCTTCCTTTGTGGCACCAGATCTTGACTGTTTTCCCTTCAGTCTCTTTTAGCACTTCTTCCTTCTCTAGCTTTCATTGTAAAACTACTCTTGAAGGGTGTTTATCACATTCCCATTTGTAAGCTTCCATTATCAGTTCTCTTTCTTACAGTTTAGACTTTTCACCACTCTGAGGGTATTCCCAAAGTGTCTGGCTCCAGTAATTGCTTATTGCTGATTTCAATGCATTCATTTATTTCCATAGTTGGATGCTTGATTGTCTTATTTTTCCATCTCTTTCCAGCTGTCAGGATTCTTTAGCAGCTATTCAGAATCTTCTACTCAGTCTTTGTTTTCAAACTTACTTTTGTACATTTTCTGTTATCCCTTATAACAGGATTGTATTTTGGGATGTCTGCTAGAATCCACCCTAGAAAGAGACATTTTCCTCCAGACAAAGCTGATAAGTTTCAGCTGTTCTTCTTGAGTTTTTCCACCCAAACCCAGGAATCTGCAAGGGAATTTCTCACCATTTAGGGGTATGTGGCATTGATTCTCATGCTTCCCTTGGCCAGACTTCACATGAAAAAAGTCCAGTGATATCTCAGGTCAGTCTGGACTCAGCATATTCACCCTTTATCTTTTCAGAACCCTGTTTTGGGATTTGTAACAAGGGAGATCCTCTGATGGACATTTAAATCTGTTGCAATCCTGATCTCCCTTTCTCCATTCCACCCTTTTCTGCAGTTTCTCATTACAGATGCTTCAGACCTTGCAGAGGGCGCCGTCTCTGAAGGGGTGAAAGTGCAATGTCTGTGCAGCCCTTGTGACAGAATGAAGCACATAAATGTCAAAGAAATGTTGATATTGATCAATGCATTGAAACCCTTATCTCATTTCTGGTCACCAGGACCCATACTAGTTTATACAGACAATGCAACAGCAATGTGGTATATAAACAGGGGGGGCACCACATCATATCATCTTTACAGACTTGCTGTGGTAGCCTGGGAGATAGCAGCTCGGCTTATTTTGTCTCTGCAGGCTTCATTCATTTCATTAGAGCACAAGATATTTTGTCTCTGCAGGCTTCATTCATTTCATTAGAGCACAAGATGATTACAGACGAGCTAAGTAAGACCAGGACAGACCCTCACAAATGAAAACGTCATCCTGGGTCTTCCAGGAATTGATCCAGCTGTGGAGAACACATGAAGCAGATCTGCTTGCTGTCCCTCAGAACAGACAGAGAAGTTCTGCTCCAGGACTCTTTGCAAACGGACCTGGAGGATAGATGCCTTCATTACTGACATGGGCAACCTGGTCATTACCAACATAGGCAACCAGTACTCCACACCAGAGGTCAATTCCTCGTTGGTCAGAGCCGACCACAAGCTAATCACCCTAGACATCCACATCCCATCCCCACCACCCATTAGGGAAACCACCGTAAAAAATTTCTCCAAAGCCAACTTCACGCTTCTTAAGACAGAAGTGGCAAACTTCACGACACCCATGAAAACGGACAATAGAGGTATGACTGCTGAATCCTACACAAATGGACTTTATGAACACTTACACGAGTGCATGGATCATGCAATCCCTAACAGAACCAAGATACTATACTCCAAAAAAGGAAGCCAATCTGGTGGTCCCCTGTCATAAACAAACTCTACAACAGAAGAAAGAAACTGTTGCAAAAAAGAGTAAAATCCCATGATTGGAGGAACTCCCTGGTCAGCCTCAGTAAAAAGCTGAGATCCCTCATAAAATCCTCCAAAGCTAGTTACGAAAACAAAATCACCACTGATTCTAAAGACAACTACAAAGCAGTCTATAGCTATGTCGAGAATCACAATGGCAACACTCAGATCTGCTCTTACAGCACAATGGCACTAAATATACAGAACCAACTGATATTGCTAACATCCTGTCAGATAGGTTCAGTGCTAACTTTACCCCCCTCTCACCTCCTAAAGGGCCCATCTCTGTACTGGAAGAATACAAAGTTCCTGTAATCACAGCTGCACAGGTAAAAACCACCCTCTCCAAAGCCAAGAACACAGCATCCATGGGACCTGACAACATCCCAGGCTGCATTTTACATGAACTACAGAAGGAACTGGCACCCCACCTAAGTACCATGTTCAATCATAGCCTCACCTCAGGCTTTGTGCCCACTGAATGGTGCACAGCGACGGGTTATCCCACTCCACAAAGGGGGAGCCACCACGGACCCTGGAAACTACCACCGCATTAGCCTGACGAGTCTGGTCTGCAAGGCTATGGAACGTATCATCATGGAACTTATAAACAATGACATTGGTAATCTCCAAACTCTGGACCTCACCCAGTTCAGGTTTGTAAAAGACAGATCATGTCTCCTAAACCTGATAGACTTCTTTGAAGTGGTCATCAAAGCCGTAGATGAGGGTAAGGTGGTTCACACAGCCTATCTAGATCTCACCAAGGCTTTCAACACCATCCCCCACTCTGGAATTATAGATAAACTCACTAAACTAGGTATAAATCCCTATGTCACAAGATGGGTTGCCAACTGGCTCACTGACAGAACCCACACTGTGAAAGTAGCAGACTCCAAATCAGACTTCAGACCAGTGACAAGTGGAGTACCACAGGGTTTAGTCCTGGGTCCTCTCCTGTTTGGTATCTACTTCTCAGAAGTACAGGCTAACACAGAAGGTCTTTGGTTAATGAAGTTCACAGATGACTGCAAACTAGGAGCCATAATTGAAACTCCTAACAATGTGGACATCCTACAAAAGGGCTACACTGAGACAGATGCCTGGTGTCAAAGCCATGGCCTCAAGCTCACTGCCAAAAAGTGCATTGTCATCCCTTTAGGTAAAAACTCTGTACCCATAAACTACCACATAGGCAGCAGTCTACTTAACACCGAAAGTGTAATAAGAAACCTTGGGACACAGGTGGACAGTAGTCTCTCCTTTGATAATCACATCGCCACAGTAGTCAGGAAATCCTTCTACGTGGCACACCTCATCACAAAAGGTTTCTCATCCAGGAAAAAAGAGGTCATTGTTCCCCTCTACTCATCACTCACTAGACCCATTATAAAGTGCAACACCCCTTTTGGTATGTACATCACAAGACATCTACAACAACTAGAAAGGCTGCAGAAATACCTCACAAAGAAGATTACCAGCCTCAAACAGATGCCCTACGCAGACCGTCTCAAAAAACTCCAGCTTTACTCTGTCACATATTGCCTACTAAGAGGTGATCTCTGCCTAACATACAAAGCTATGTCAAATCCAGAGCTGTTGGACATGCTCCACTTAAAGAAATGCCAATCCCTCTGAGCTACATGGTCTACGGATGTAAACTTGTCACCACAATAAACAGAACATGCTGGAGGGATAGATTCCTGTCCCAGAGACTTCCCATACTCTGGAACAAACTACCTATCTATATCAAAGTTCCTCATTAGCACTCCAAGAAAAATCTTGATGATTGGATGGGAGATAGGAAATTCACCCCGGGGATCACGTCTGTGGTTCTGCTCGACAGGGGGACAGGAAAATAATTTCCTTGGGTGGCAAAAGCCAGGGTACCTTTTTGGCTAGGCTTATATAGCCCCTAGGACCAATAGCCTAGTACCTATGAACCTATTCCCATGGACAGGAATGCCCCTGTATATTTGTCAACATTTTTTCTCTGATATCCAGAGTTGTTCTGAAGACCCTAAACTCCACAAAAATTGTGATGGTGACTTTATTTTGACCCAGGCAGTAGTGGATGTCTGTCCTTGGAGCACTGTTGCAGTACTATAAACATTTAAGATGTTCTGCCAAGAATAGCTGTATGCTTGGCCAACATGCCAAAGCCTGAGCGCCTTACTCTCACACTGTACATCTGATGTATGATCTCAGCCTGAAAGTGCTGAGGAACCTGAAAGGCCAAATGGTGCAGTGGTTATGATGTATGCCTTTCAAGTACAAAGTGCAAGGTTTGATTCTCACCACTGGAAAGAGCTTTACAGATATGAAAATTTAGTGGGGTGGGAGGTTGGCATAATGGTTAAGGTGTTCACCTTACAAACACAAGGTCCAGGGTTTGATTCTCAGATGGGGTAAATGGCTAGGCTTAAAATGGCCCACAAAGGCAGTTAGCCTAGTACTAACCTATGAACATAAGGGACATATGGGTGTGAATTACTTCAGCAATTTCCTACCACCAGCCACAGCACTGAACTTGTGCTTCTGCTGACGCCTATCAGATATACAATCTGTGTAGTTTTCATCACCTTGGGTAGATATGTATCCTTGCTGGGGACTCTTCCTTTTTTCTTCTATATCTAACTAAATTGGTTTGTTCATATTATCAAACCGGGAAAATGTAATTGTGGGAGGCAAATTCCATAAAGGGACAATCCTTCTGCCTTTTTTGCCATGGAACTAACTGTAATTACAAAGATTATTGTATTTGTCAGTCATTCACTCCTAAGGCCCTTTGTAGCAGATTTAGCTTTCAAGACTTCTTATTCAAATGCTTCTCCTTTATCAAATAGAAGCTTAAGAAATCCAAACCTGAGGCTTCTGCTGTCTGGTCAAACCTGAATATCTCCAGTACTTCTCTTGATGAGTGTTAGAAGTGTTCAGGTTCCTTGGCTGCTCATAAGTCACAGCCCTCCCCAGCCTACTGTTGAGTTCTCTTCTGAAGAGAAAGGGGAAACTTAGCTGGATATTTCTGTGAGACCTGAGAGAATTCCTCAGATTATTGTCAGGGAAGAAGTACTTGGCTCTTTGATAGAGGTGTATCAGGGTTCAGCACCACCATGATATGTGTGAGCAGGCATCTCTGCTAAAAAGAATAAGAAAGTTAAGCATACTGCTACCTCTCATCAGATATCTAAGGACTTTGAAATCATACCCCTCCTTTTTAATCGGGTTTTTCAAAGCCATTTTGTCTCTTATGCCTCCTCAGTTTTTCTCTGCTGATGCTTCTTACCTCATCTGCTCTTAAGAGAAATAGACATTCCTCTTCAGAGGATGAAGATTTAGAATCCATTGTGGACTGTTTGGCTTATTCCACACAAATTAATTAATGTGAAGTTGTTCTATCTTACTGTTCATTCTTACTGATGGGTTCAGAGCCAATCCTCGGCTCCAACTCGGCCAAATGCAAAACCCCGAGGTCTTCAACCAGCTCGAGGCCAACTCCCTATCTCATGATGCACCTTGATCTTCCCTCAGATCTCGTTTGCCGCTGCAACTTGATCAGACGTTCACCAGCTCTGGCCAGTGAAAATTATTATTTCCATCTTAAAACTTGTTTACAAAGCTTAGCTTAGATATTTAGGTAGATAGATATTTAGATAGATAGCTAAATATTCAAAGTTAGATAGTTTAAATAAGCAGTTATAAGTGGCTGTGTTGTTTTTAGGTCTTTAGTCTCTCCCTATCTCTTGTTCTTCATTGTTGTGCGTTCTGAGTTAGAGCCCTTTTATTTACAGGGCAAGTATTTTGATATTTAGATAGTAAGAGTTTGTGTGCTGTTGATATATATACTATATTTAGATAATTACATATTTTTCACTTTATCTTAGAAATCTTGCATTATTAAGAGTTTGTGTTTATGTATTCTACTCATAGCTTAGAGACTTTTATATTTCTGAGTGTTTTTTCTTATACATATAGAAGTTTTTTTCTCTGTTTATTACTGATAGGATCTCTCATCAGGAGAAAGAAGAATCCAAGTCTGGGTTTAAAAAATGCCCAAGATGTGGGTAAAAGATGTCCATCACTGATGGACATACTGACTGTGTCTATTGTTTAGGTGAAGTGCACCTACAAGAAAGCTGTTCTATATGCCACTCTTTTAGTGCTAGAGTGTTGCATGAGAGGAAGAGGAAACTCATGGATAGAGTTTTTTTTTAAATCCTTCTTCCAAGAGTCACTGGATAAGTCTGACAAACACTCAGACATCTTCGGAGCCGAGAAAAAGTCCATCAACTCCATAAACTGGGTCGAGTAAAGCTTCAACATTGGCTCCACAGCCAACGGAACTGACTGTTGTCTTGGTTAGGAGCCGGTCCCCGACTTTAGAACCGGTATCTCCTATGTTGAAATCCTCCATCTTAGTTGGTGGCTTCATCCACACATTCTTCTTGGGCCTCAAGTAGAATTTTTAATTTGCATGTGGACCGTGTGGTGAAGATGCTTTTACAGATACCGGCGCTTGCAAAAATTTGTTGGCACTGACCCCTGGGACCTCGGAGCCAACACAAGTTCCCCCACCATCTTCTGTTCCTCCTCTGATCTGCCTCGAAGTTTCGGAGCCAGAGAGCTCGGAACTGATGATTGTGGAGCCCTCAGGACCGACACCTACCTTAGGTTTGTCGGCCCCGACTGCTCTGATATCTTTGGTGCCGACCGAGGGATCTCAGAGCCGACCCTTACCAGTCGGGTTGGGGGAGGATAGTCAAACCAACTTTGCTTCTCGGGGTCTTGGCTCAAGTGAGCTTGGCTCTGACCTTGGGCTCGGAGCCCTCCGTCCTGGTGCCAGGAGAGTCCCTTGAATCCTCGGATCCAAGGGATTCCTTGCGTCTGGACCGAGGGACCTTCGAGGCCATGAGGAGGGTATTGTCCATGCCAACAACTACTCCATCAGTACCAGCAGCTCACACCCTTAAAGCACCAGTGTCTACCTCTACAACACACACTCCCATTAAAGCGTAGAGATCCTGAGCCTCAGGAAGCCCCATTGGGCATGCCATGCTCTTCCAAGACCTCTCCAGAAGCTCCCACTGAAGAGGTTCCCAGGTAGAGACTTTGCAAGATGAAGCATGTGGACTCCCCACAGGAATCTGTCACTTCGGATAGTGACTTAGATGAGTCAGAAGGGTCCCCATGGCCCTCCTCAGAGAATATCTTACTCGCAGATATCCTAGAAATTCTTAAACAGAGGGGTGGCTGGAAATCCCTGAACCCTACTGATGAGTCAGTTCTTCTGAAGGCTTTTGGGTCTCAATCTTCCACCTCTTGGGTGTCTCCACCCTTCGATGAGATAATTGAGTTACTCTCTTGGAGGGCGTGGGAATCCCCGGATGCCATGGAGCCTGTTCCCATGAGGCCTAATAAATTTATAACTTGTCCTCAAGACAAAACCTTTCTCACTAAAGGAGTGCCAGTTGATGCTTTGGTGGTGGCAGCGACCACCATGAAGGAACTATCAGAAACTTTTACATCTGTTCATCCTCCTAATAGAGAGTCCAGGATCATGGACAGGTATGGGAAGCGTATGTTTAGTTCAGCGGCTTTTGTCCTTCGATCGCTGAATTATCTCACACATTTCACTAGGTTACAAAGGGATCTTCTGAAGGAACTGGGAGATACCCTGCAGGGTTCAGTAGCAGAGGGGGTTTCTAACAAGGTAACTTCCCAGCTCTCTACTCTTAATTCTTTTGTGAACTCTTCCATGCTTCTGGTGTCATACGCAGCTGATGGAACGAGCAGAGCAGCGGGTACAGGAATTTCCCTAAGGAGACATTCCTGGATACGCCTATGTCCCTCTGCAGAACCCTTTAAGTCTTCCTTTATTAACACCCCTTTTGATGGCTCGTCCCCTTTTGGACCGAAAGTGAAGGAAACACTTACCAGGATTGCTAAAGACAGAAGGACTTTGTCTGCAGTTGGAGTATGTTTTTCTACCCCCAGTAGACCCTACCCCAAAGGGAGGGGGGGTGGAAAGATGTGCTTCCGTAAATCTCAAGGATCTTTCCAGGACACTCATGGTGAACTCCTCCCTAGAGGCAGAGGAAGTGGAAATAATGGAAGATGCCATCCACGCAGCAGAGGAGGTCCACAGAATCAGGGCAACAGAGATCGGTTCTTTGGGAAGCCCTATCAGCACTCCTGAGAGGAGGCCCAACTGTCCATCCCTGGAGGCAATCGGGGGATGCCTTTCTTTGTACCCAGATGCCTGGCTAAAAATAGCAAAAGACAGCTGGGTACAAAGTATCATATTCAAAGGCTACTCCATTCCCTTTGCCACACCGCCCCCTCTTGTGAAAAAAATCCCAGACATTCCACCCAGTCATGGGGAACAAGCAGCCATAGAGGTCCAAAGGTTGCTGGAAAAGAGTCATCTAACCAGTCCCAGCAGACCAGAGAGGATCCAGGACTTATTCAAGGTTCTTTTTAGTTCTAAAGAAAACAGGGGACTAAAAACACAGCATCAATGGGACCGGATGGTGTCCCCGGCTGTGTGCTACACGAGCTAAATGAGGAATTAAACCCGCACATAAGGCAGCTGTTTAATCTCAGCCTTACCACAGGATACGTGCCCAAGGAGTGGCGTACGGCAACTGTGGTCCCACTCCACAAAGGCGGCGCCTCTACGGACCCTGGTAATTACCGCCCCATAAGCTTAACAAGTCTAGTCTGCAAAGCTATGGAGAGGATCATAATGGAGCTCATAAACAAAGATATAGGGGACTTGCAGACATTGGACCCGACCCAGTTTGGCTTTGTCAAGGGAAGATCATGCCTTTTGAACTTGGTCGACTTCTTGAAACAGTCACCAAGGCCATTGATGAGGAAAGGCAGTCCATACAGCCTACCTTGACCTTGCAAAGGCTTTCGACACAATACCCCACTCGGGTATTGTAGAAAAACTACCAGCTTAAATGTAAACCCATATGTCACAAGATGGGTTGCAAACTGGCTTAAGGACAGAACCCACAGGGTTAGAGTTGCTGGAGCTGTGTCAGACTCCAAGCGGTCACAAGTGGTGTCCCACAGGGCTCGGTCCTTGGCCCCCTATTGTTTGGCATCTACTTCTCAGAAGTACAGGCCAACATGGGAGGACTTTGGCTGACAAAGTTTGCAGACGACTGCAAACTGGGCGCCATAGTGGAAAGTGCATCGGACACGGATATCCTTCAGAAGGGACTCACGGAAACAGATAGCTGGTGCCAGAGCCATGGCCTGAAGTTAACGCCAAAAATGTATAGTCATACCCTTTGGGAAAAACAAGGTAACCCCAAGCTACCATATAGGTGGCAATCCACTAAGCACAGAAGAGGTTATCAGGGACCTGGGGACCCAGGTTGACAGTGGCCTTTCTTTTGACACTCACGTTGCTAAAGTGTTTAGAAAGACCTTCTACATTGCTCACCTGATCATGAAGGGATTCACATCCAGATCTAGTGAGGTCATTGTTCCCCTGTACTCTTCACTTATCAGACCAATGATCGAGTACAATGCCCCATTTGGGATATATCTCACCCGACATCTGCAGCAATTGGAGAGACCCCAAAAGTTCCTCACCAAAAGGATAAAGGGACTCCAAAATCTGTCATATGCTGCCAGATTGAAGAAACTCCAGCTCTATTCAGTCGCATACCGTCTGCTCAGAGATGACATGTGCCTGACATACAAGGCCATGTCCAACCCGGAATTAATGGACATGCTCCACCTCAAAAAATCCAAATCCACCAAAACCACTAGAGCAAGCGACTTAAACCTTAGCACGGATATAAATAGGACGTGCTGGAGGGATAGATTTATCACTCAGAGACTCCCTATGCTGTGGAATAAAATCCCGGTCCATGTGAGGCAGAGCACCTCGCTGACTCTGTTCAAGAGAAATCTAGACCTGTGGATGGGAGATCGTAGGTTTACCCCGGGAATCATCTCTGTGTCACTGCTGGACAGAGGCACAACAAACTAATGGGCACAGTATTTTTTCATATAAGGGGTGGCGTAAGCCACAAAAATTTGGGCTAGGCTTATAAATGCCTTAGGGCAGATATGAACCTATGAACCTATGAGACCTATTCTAGACCTCAGCAGACTAAACAAGTCAGTAAAAAAGACAAAGTCCTGGATGGTCACGCTACAGTCAATACTCCCTTTTCTGGGGAAAGACAATTATATGTGCTCGCTAGATCTCCAGGATGCATACTACCACATAAAAATGGACAGGCCATCCAGGGATCATCTACAATTCCGGCTGTGAGCAAGTCATCATCAATTCCACGCTCTGCTCTTTGGTCTCACTACAGCCCCCAGAGTGTTCACCAAATGCATAGCAGTAGTCACAGCTCACCTGAGACATTTGGGATTCCAGGTGTTTCCATACCTAGAAGACTGGCTCATCACTGCCACCACCAGGTATCAACTCATACATGCAAGGGACACAACTTTAAATCTCTGCAATCAATTGGCGATTACCACAAACTCAGAAAAATCTGCCTTGTCGCCATCGCAACAGACCATTTTTATAGGAGCAGAACTAAATACAGTCACAATGACCCTAAGCCTTCCTCCAGAAAGAGTTTGTCTTTTACGAAAACAAATCCTAGACCTGCTTCCAAAGACAAAAGTCCCAGTCTCAATGGTACTCAAATTGCTAGGAACAATGGCTGCAGCGATTATAGCCATTCCTCTGGGTCAGATGCACATGCGAGTACTACAATGGCTCCTGTTCTCTCAATGGTCCTTTCAGGAACTTCCAGTGTCACACCAAATCATAATAATGAATACGTGCAAGAAGGACCTTCAGTGGTGGCTGACATCCCAACAAATAACTCTAGGCCGTCCATTTGTTCTACCCACTCCTATAGCCACGGTGACCACGGATGCTTCCTTGATAAGGTGGGGGGGGGCATTATCAGGGAAGAACAGCCCAAGGCACATGGAAGAAGCACAAGGCTCAACTGCATATAAATGTCTTGGAGATGAGAGCGGTACTCCATGTGTTGCAGTCCATTCAAGACTCTCTCCCTCTGGGAACAATTGCAATTCAGATGGACAATATGTCAGTGGTCTGGTACATAAACAAGGAGGAAACAAATCTTATCTCCTGTGTCGAGAGGCCCTGAGAGTATGGCAGTGGACAACTTCCACCCAGTGCTTTCTGATAGCAACGGACATCCTGGGGAAATCCGGTGTGATAGCAGACAGGTAAGCAGGGCAATTCTCTTGCCTCATGAATGGTCCCTGAAGAAAAAAGTAGCAGAAAGGATCGTCCGCAGGTGGGGCCAGCCTTGCTGCGATCTCTTTGCACCCCCAACAAACACGAAATGCAGCAGCTACTTCACCCTAATCCCCCCGCTGGGGGATGCCCCAAGGGATGCACTGGTGCACAATTGGCTCCTGGGTCTGCTTTATGCCTTTCCCCCTTTCCCTCCAATACCCAAAGTATTACAGAAAGCAGAGACTCTGGGAAGGACAATAATCTTAATAGCCCCTTATTGGCCTCGTCAAATTTGTTTTTTCTTCCTTGGATCCTGGTCCCGGTTCCGGATCTTCTGACCCATTCATCGGGGGCTCTTCATCCTTCTTTTCACTTCCTCAAACTGACAGCTTGGCTGCCCCAATTCCAAACATAGCCAGGATTTACAACCTCTTAGACGAGGCTCAACATATTTTAACATCCTCTCATAAATCCTCTACCAGAAAATTATATATCAGCAAATGGAAGAGATTTTCTATATGGGCATCTCAGAATGATATTGATCCATACCTAGCTTCAATTTCATCTATCCTGGAGTTTCTGACTAAACTTTTCAATGAAGGAGCTGCTGCAGCTACTATTAGAGTTCAATTAGCAGCAGTCCTGAACTTTCATCTTGGTGTCCAGGGTTCTAATGTCATGTCACATAGACTCTCTAAAGTTTTTCTCAAGGGTACTATTCATTTGAGACCACCCGTCAAACTCCAGCCATGCCATAGAGTCTAAATTTTGTTCTCTCCCGAATTATATTACCTCCTTTTGAACCAGCCTCATTCTGTCATTTGAAATATCTCTCATGGAAGACTATATTTTTAATAGCTATTACTTCTGCTCGCAGAATTTCTGAGTTACAGGCCTTGACCATTAAACCTCCTTATCTGATTTTCCATAATGACTAAGTTTACTCCATCATTTTTACCCAATCTTTTGAATTGCCCGTTTTCTTTCCTAAATACACAAATAAGATGGAACACATGCTGCACAAACTTTTGATGTTCATAGGCAACTCCAATTTTATTTGGGCAGGACTGAACAATTCAGAACAACGGAACAGCTCTTTGTCTCCTTTTCGGAATCAAAAAAAGGTGTTCCAGTGACAAGCCACCTTGTCAAGATGGTTATCGGATTGCATTTCCTTCACTTACAGTTCAGTGAATGCTCCTTTGCAACAAAAAATAAAGGCCTACTCTACTAGAGCTGTATCTACCTCTGCTAAGTTACCATTAGATACTGTTTGTGCAGCAGCTACCTGGTCAAGGCCTCATACCTTCATCAGTCATTACAAAGTATAAGCAAACGTAGAACAACGACACCGCCACACAGCAAGTAATGTAGCAATGAATGTTTACTGGAACAAGTATTTAAGCACTTTTCGTCAAGCCAAGTGCCTGACTTCTTCAGAAATAAAACCACTCATAAACAATACACATTAATATAGTTACACAATTAACCACTCAGCTGAAAAACCTGCTTCAATTAGCCAATTGTTCATTTAAAGACAACACTACCAATAATACTCAAACACATGCAAAAACATACTTTTGCTAATATTAAAATTAAAAAAACATGTAAAAGGTCAATGTAGAATGTCACCATTTTTTTTAAAAAAACTTTAAAAATAATGCCAACACGTGAAAGTGTTAAATTAAATATTTGTTATCATCTCTTAAGGCTCTTAAGTTTTAAGAGACTAGAAATAGAACACGTGTCATTTATTCCAGGGTGGCAGTAAGCATGTAGTCTTACCTGCCATAATAACTCAGTTTCTTCCAGTTTTAAAGGTCTAGGTCCACCCCTCTGATCTACTGGTGTGTGGTCAATTGCAGTAAATCTAAAACTGTGATCCGGATGTATAACCACATGTTTAGCTAGGGCATTTTCCAATTTCAAATTCTTAATTGCATATACATGTTCGTATAAACGGTCTCTCAGCTTCCTCACAGTTTTCCCAATATAGAAGGCCGGACATAATCTGCACCTAGCCAAATATATTACAAAGGATGAATTGCAGTTCAATTTGAAACCTATTTTGTATGTGCAATTAGTAATAGAAAAATGTGTACCCTCCTCTATATATTTACAATAATTACAGTTCTGGCATTTATGCATGCCTCCATTCAATACTGGTCGCATTTTCCTTGATTCCAAAATGTGTCCTTCATGTTCCTCCCTCTCTTGTATACAACACGGGGTTGTTATCCTACTTTGTTGTATATACTCGGATAAAGTTTAAACAATTCCCAATTCTTCAATATAATATTTGTACATGTACTACTATCCTGGCTAAAAGTAGTAATAAATGTAGATTTAAATGTATCATCATCCATCCCATTAAGAGATGTTTCTCTAGCAGTACGTGTAACCTGACTTTCAGGTTTGTCAAATTCAACAAACATATCCGAACTCAAATTGTGTGATGCCGCAACATTACCAAACTCATTAATTGAAGTGTTCATGTGAACACCAGTAGTGTTCATGACATTATCCGTATTTACCGGTAGTAGTGGTACATATACTTGGTGCTGTCTTTTTTCAATAATTTCCTGAATCAACTGGTCCAAAATACACTCCGGATAACCCCTTGCCAAGAACATTGTCTTTAAATTCAAACATTCATCATTGAAGTCATCCTCTAGTGTTACCATTCTTGCAGCACGTACCAGTTGGCCATTGACCACAGATCGCTTTTGTGAAAATGGGTGACAACTGGTAAAATGCAAGAAGGTATTGGAATAAGTTTTTTTACGGTGAATTTTAGCCATGTAACAGTTGAGAATGTAATTTTTACTCAAACACACATCCAAGTATGCAATGTTTTCAGTAGAAAATGTATATGTAAATTCTAAAAAATATGTACTCTGATTGAAATATTGTATCAGTGTTGCAGCTTCACATTCAGTAATGTCGACCATAATAAATATGTCGTCGAGAAATCTAGTGTAATATAAGAATTTCTCGTAGTAAGGATTTTGTTCTGAGAGGACATATTGGGATTCCCAATAGGCCATAACCAAATTGGCTACGCTATGTGTTTTTTTGCCGTTAGTGTTTTCTCATTGCAAAGTAGACAAGGTCTTCAGGGACAGGGCTTCCTTTGGTTCCACTGTTCTGAAGAACATTCTCCCATGAGCCACCCAAGAAAGATGGTGCTTGAGACGCTACCCATCAGTAAGAATGAACGGCGAGATAGAACAACTTCACATAAAGCAGTTATGTACTCACCATAACGCAGTTATGTACTCACCATAACGTTCCGTGTGAATTGTTCATCTCGCCTTCCGTCCCACCATCCAACCCCCATCCAGTCTACTTCAGGTCCGAGACCTCTTTTATTTATGGTGTGTTGTCTCTTATCCAGTTCTTAGTGGCATATTAATAGTCATAGGAAGCCAGTTGGCAGCAAACAAGATCTGAGGGAAGATCAAGGTGCATCTTGGCATAGGGAGTTGGCCTCAAGCTTGTTGAAGACCTCGAGCTTTTGCTGTTGTCCGAGTTGGAGCTGAGGATCAGCTCCGAACCTATCAATAAGAATGAAGGCAAGATGAACAACTCACATGGAATGTTAAGGTCAGTACATACCTTCTTTTTCTGTGTGTTCTGCATCTGAAGAGGAAGTTACCTTATTCCCTGACTCTTCATTGAAAGAACTATCCTTTGGAGATGCCTTCTCACTGAACATGATCCATTGTTTTCAAAATAGTATGCAGGTATCAGATGTGCAAAAGTTATATCATGACCTCTTAAAAAAGGAAGTTCCTAAACCTTTGACATCCCTATTGTCTTAGAGACTTTATTAATCACATTTTCTACTACATCTCTCAATCCTGAGTCCTTGTCCCCTGCCCCTAAAAAAAATTGACAGACATTACAAGGTTCCAAACCCTTGTTAATTTTTTACACAAGAACTAATTTTCTGATCCTGCTGTAATATCCCCTTCTAATGAAAAAAAAAAAAAACTACTAAAACTGTCCATTTTCCAGTGTTCTGCCAAGTGATAGAAGAGCTATTTATAGGTACGACAAAAAAGTACATACTTCTGTCACTTATCTTTTCCTGCCATAAATTCTCACACGCATAACCAGATATTTTTATTCATTTTAGGGGATTTGAACAAGGTCTTGTCTGATTTGTTAGAGTCGGAGAATAAGTTATTTGCCATGGCTGTGCTAAATTCTTCATCTGAAAGTGCTAGACACTAGACTCCACCTAGGATAAGGAATACCTTTTTGGTTCTGCTGCTGCAGACCTTTTTAAAAGGTTACAGGAAAGAAGTATGATGCTGGATTTCAAGCAAATTTTTCTCCTGTACCGAAGCTTGTATGGAACTATCCTTCAAAAGCTGGCCACTTTTTCAGAAAGAGCAATCTAAAAGACTAAGAAGTCCAATAAATAGAAATTCCAGGATAACTCCCAGCAGGATTACAAGGATCTAAACCTCCCTTTCTTGACAACCCAGACTCTTTATGGCTATCCTGTTTCACCTGCCACATCAGGCAGGCTTCCAACCCCTTTCACAAAAGCTTTGTCTCTCTCCCAGTCTGGGAATCCATAACTACAGACAGTGAGTCCTTCCCATCATCAAAAAGGCTAAAAAACATCTTGGATTGTTCCTCCTCATCACTCGGGATTTCCATAGCCCTCTGAAAACCAGGTTCCTCTCATCTTCCCTCTTCTTTACAACCTCTCTACTGAGGAACAATAGGGTTTGTTTGTCCTCATCATTTGGGAAGAGGCTTTTATTCCAGACTTTTTTTCTGGTTTCCATGAAGGAAGTCAATTGGAGACCCATTCTGGACTTCTCTTTTCTCAGTGCTCTATTAACACTTCAGTCCTTATTCGGAATGATCTTTCCTCAAGTTTATTTTGTGCACTGGATTTAAAGGTCATCTACCCTCACATCCACATTCACTCAGACTGCAGAAAACCTTAATGTTTGTCTCAGCATTTCTTATTCAGTTTTCTGCTGCACACTTTGGCCTTTCCACAGCCCCAAGAGTAAGTACAGTGTACTTGCTCCTGTCTTTGCCTTTTACAGACTTCAAGGAATTAAATATTTTTCTTATCTGGATGGTCTCATTCAAGCTCCTTCAAAGGAGGCTTTGCTGAAAGACACTTCACAGTTGACCCCCTACATAATCTGTTATTCACATTAAACCTCTGTTTTCCCCCATCCCAGAATATGATATTCCTTGGATGCAGATTTAGTACTTGCTTTGTGATGGCCTTCGTTCCTCCAGACAATGTCCGTTTTTTGTTGGAATATTTCCATTTCCTTTCTCTTTTGGATGTTACCTCTGGAAGAGAGATTTTGTGGCCCCTGGAGTTCATGGTGTGATGCCCTACCACTGGACCAGTAA
Source organism: Protopterus annectens (assembly GCF_019279795.1). NCBI lineage: Eukaryota > Metazoa > Chordata > Ceratodontiformes > Protopteridae > Protopterus > Protopterus annectens. Next base: position 1,757,301,006 of record NC_056733.1, on the reverse strand, counting down.
TCAGGGAGCCTCAATCCTTATCACTAGCAACAGTGGGGATTGTATTTTGGGAGGATGTGAGGTACACACACAGTATTTCCAGATGCAACTTTCTGCATCAAGTGCAATTTCCCTTAAGAGCACACAGAGAGCACAGTCAGTCCGGGGGTGGTTTCTCTCTCTTTCTCCAGATCCCCAATAAGACTCCCCGCTGGCACAGCTGTAGAGTTGTGTCCTTAGCCAGGGTTCCAGCCCACATCCTCCAACACTCTTTCTGTCCAACCAGTGCTTTGTGTCCCTGTCCAAGTAGCTGACACACACCCTCATGGAGATTTGTTTTATAAACACACACACACACACACACACACACACACACACACACACACATCCACCCCTGGGAAAGGCTGGCACAGGTTTACTAGCTATGACCCCTTCTGCCCAGACAATGAGGTAGCTATCACTGCGACAAGAACCCCTTATCAGCTAAGGCCCTTAACATAGGGTGTCCAATCTTTCTGTGTAATTTTACTATCAATACAAATGGCAGTTTGCCAAGAGCAAGGCTGTTAAGAGTGGCCTATACAGTGTTCCCAAATAAATATGCAAGTACTCTCAGAACTTAATATCTCTAGACAGACCAGCCGCAATGAAGGGTTTAAATATATTTAATAAATAATAGAACAAAACAATACTAAATATACATTTACAGTAATAGCAGAGTTCAAAATCACAGGAAATATTTAAAGCAACATTGCATGACTGTCTCAAATGGATAAAGAAAACTATCTAAGCTAAGCTTTGCTATCTTCCTGACTATATCTAAAATAATTACTATACCCTAGTACACTTAATTAGAGCAGCAAGGCAGATGTAGTGAATAGATCCTCTAGCTGATGTTATCAGGTCAAAGACAAAATACAGAATGCAGTCTCTCTCTCTCTCTCAGAGAGTTCTTAAATTAATGTCCGAAATATTACTGCTGGGATATTTTGCGGAATGACATAATTTCTTGTCGTCTGCCTCTATCCCAGGTAAAACTCCCACTGCTGAAAACTAGCAGTATTTAGCATCTACCTGTGAAAATATATACACAAGGGCTTTCCCTCAGATCCTGGCAGATCCTGGAAGTCATAAAACAATAAAACACTTCCAAGACAATGCAGAAAACTTCTCAGCACAGGCATTGTGTCTGGTGCTGCATTGAAACTGAAAGATAACATCATTTTTATGGCCCAGCCATAAAGTAATTTAATTTCAGCTATTTTTCTGAAGTTTTGCAAGTTAACACTTTGTATTCTAGTTTCCCCTGTTAAAATATATACATTTAAACAGTTACAATAGCGTATGTACATTTCTGTTCGCTTCCGGTAGGGAACAAAGTGGATACATTTTAAGCACTTTGCAAAAACCTTTTCAACACACACTTCTGTACCAGCAGTTTGATATACACCTGACATACAGTTTTGATACATTTTGTATCACAAATATACATGAAGCTTGTTGATATTCACAAATGACATAACCATTTACAAAATTCCAGACAGCTGTGCTGGTAGTATCTCTTTTTGTCACACTTCTGTATAAATCATGTTGATATCCACAAGGGACATATAATTATTTACAAAATTTCAGATAGCTGGGCTGGCAGTATCTGCTTTTGTTTTTTTTTCTATATAAATCATGTTAATATTCAGAAATGACATATAATTATTTACTGAATTCCAGCTAGCTGTGCTGGCAGCATCTTCTTTGTCACACATTTATTTTATTTTTTATTTTACATTTGTTGACTGGGATAATACGACTGGATGCATGTCCATTTTCAGCGGAGGCCCGGGAGAAAAGCTCCACTTAACACAGAACATAACGGATATGAGTCAAACATATTTACAAAGCCCTCTACTCACAATATAGACAGTGTGTAATAGTATACAAAAACAACAGGTTGCAGCAAGCTATTATGAGCAAGAGATGCGTATAATATTAATTTAAATAAGGCATTGAATAAGTCGTGATTAATCAGGGTTAGTACAGGGACAAAGCCAGTGCTCTTTAAAATACTGTTTGAGGCCTTTTTTGAAGAGACTTAAAGAAAGTTCAAGGGTAAGGTTAGATGGAAGTGAATTCCAAGTTTTACCAATGATGTCGGCAAATAGGGAGTCACCGGCTGAGTTAATGGCTTTGTGGGTATGGACCAGCAGTTTATTGGATGATCGTAGTTGCCTTGAATTGCTGTATGGCTTTATGATATTTTTGAGTGCTGGAGCATTTTCAGGGTGGTACAGAATTTTGTGTGCTACGATAAGCTGATTGAACAGAAATAGGCTAGGGAGTTCTAGCCACCCGAGAAGACTGAAGTTTTGACAGTGATGTGTCCTATATGTTGAGCCTATGGCAAATCTGGCAATATGGTTGCAACAGTGAGAGAGCTTACTAAGTTCAGTTTTGCCCAAATTGAAAAATGTGTGGGGGAGGCATATAGAATGGTAGAGAGTAGGTGTGAGCAGGCGATTGCAGTCCTAGCTAATAGAGTTAGAAAAGGTTTGCCTCTATATAATGAGCCAACCTTCTTGTTTTTTATAGTTTTATTGATATGCAGATCAAATTTGAGATTATTGTCCACTATTACTCCTAAATGCTTAGTATGGTCATCCGGAGAGATAGATGTACCATTGTTGGATGTTATGGAGAAGGAAAGTGGGGTGGATGTACTGGTGGGGGTAAAGATGAGCAGTTTAGTTTTTTTGGGATTTAACAACAGATGGTGATTAGAGAGCCAATTTTTAACTGTGTTAAATGTGTTTTGTGTTAAGGTTTGCAGGTCTAAAGGGGAGGAGGCCATACAGATCAGGGAGGAATCGTCTGCATATTGAATGCAGGTTGCATCAGGGATGGCAGTATGAAGATTTGGATGAAGACAGAAAAAGTAGAAGACCTAGAATAGAGCCCCTGTGGGACACCAAGGGTGAGAGGTAGCAGGGTGGACAGTTTGCCCTGCCATAATACAGCCTGTTGTCTGCCATTCAGATAGGATAGGAACCACTGAATATCATGGTTATCTAGGGAGATAGATTTTAGGGAATGGGTGAGTAATTTGTGGTTGACCATATCAAAGGCCTTTGACAGGTTTAGAAATAGGGCTGAAGATAGACTGTTGTTGTTCCTATTTTGGAATATGGTATTTGTAAAAGAAAGGAGGGCGGAGGTGGTGCTGTGATGTGGCTTAAAGCCATGCTGAGAGTTGGCAAGCAGACTGTTCTGAATAAGATAGTCCATAAGTTGCTTATGAATGCACTTCTCCATTAATTAGGCTAGTGGTGAGAGAATGGCAGTTGGTCTGTCGTTGTATAGTTCTGTTGAACTTCTACCTTTGTGGAGTGGGGTAACGTGGGATATTTTCCAGATGGAGGGGATAATCAGTTAGTGTTCTATTGATTAGGATAGAGATGGGGAATGCTATGGCGTTGGCAGCTTTTTGGAGCTACTCTGCAGGAAGGAGGTCAGCAGAAAGGGTGGTTGGTTTTAGTTTTTTGATAAGGGATTGGATAAAAGTAGTAAAGACATGTTGAAACTTAAAGGGGGGGGTGAGAAGTGGGTGTTTTAGTGGTAGAGTCAGAGTGGATTTGAGTAAGTTGGTTAGCTAAGGACTGAATAGTTTCAGTAAAAAATTTATTAAAGGCAGTGGCAGCAGTTTCTGGGCATTTATGGGTGTAGTTTGATGGAGTTGGGGTAGTAGATTGTCCTGGATAAAGAAGTCTGTTAATACCTGCCCAAAATGTTTGGGGATTGTTTTGGTGTTTAAATTGAAGGTTCTGGTAGTAGGTTTTTTTGTCTAGCAAAATTAGTTTTTTTGTATAATTTCTAAGTTGACGATATTTCGCTTGGTCGAGGGGGGCTTTAGTTGTTCGCCATTTGGTCCAGGCTATATTTCTAAGTTTGATTTTTATCTTAGTTTCCTTTGTGAGCCATGGAGCAGTATTAGATTTAGTCTTTATAGTATGTCCAGGAACATGGGAGTCAAGGATGCTCAGGAATTTATTGTTAAAGTTATGGCTTCATCTAGTGGTAGATTTTTTAGGACTGACCAGTTGAATGATTTAAGTTCGTTTAGGAAGTTAGTAGGATTGAAGTTTTTATTATTTCTGATTGCTTTGTATGTAGTCTTGTGGTGGGTTTCTGCCTTATGCTTAATAATATAAGTTAGTGAATGATCACTTAGGTCATTGGGTAGAGTCCCAGCTGTATACAGTCTTGGGTTGCTATTAATAAGTACCCAATCCAAGATACTTTTCCTTTTGGTGGGTTTACTAATCCTAGTGGGAGATGTTATTATTTGTGTGAACCCAAACAGATTTATATGGGTGACATGGGATTCACCTGAGCAGTTGCACCAGTCGGTATTGGTCACCAAGAACAATGGTTTCTTGGGGGCAGGTAATGGATAACCATTGGAGGATATCTTCCAGAGTGCTTATTTTATTGTCTGGGGTAATGTAGACACAGACAATATTTATACTTTTATTATTGTTAATTTGCCCTTTGGTAATGAGGATTTCTGCATTATGAAATGGGGGTGGTTGAACTGGATCTCTGTTAACACTTCAAGTATTTTTGTAAAGAACTGCTATCCCACCTCCCTTCTTAGTTGTTCGGTCTAATCGGTGTATGTTGTAGCCCGGGGGGTAATACCTCATTATCGGCAGTAGTAGGTTTAAGCCAGGTTTCTGCAAGACACATTGTCAATTTTTGTACCAAACTTCAATTAAAACACACCAATAAAACCAGCTTTTAATCAATCAATTAACCAATCAGTAATGTAAGTAATATAGTAAAAAGTCTAAAAACAACAATCACAATTTTCTTTTTTCAAAACTCAGTACATTAAAAATATTAGTTTATTTATCCTTACCTAATTTATTAACTTTCAACCTTTTATATTTCAAAAAACATTTTAGATTAATGGTTTTGTTAATCACAGGTAGCTTATCTGAGCTTAATTTTAACTGCCAGAGTGTCTCCCTTTGCTGAACTATATCCCTATAGTTTCACCCTCTGAGATCCTTTGGCACTTGTTCAAGAAAAGAAAAAAGAAACTTTTTGCTCTCCTTACAAACTAAACTATGTGTATATACAGTATTATTATGGTCCTTTACCTTCATAGAATATAAATGTTCTTTAACATGTTTTTCCAAACTTCTTGTGGACATTCCTACATAAAAGCAGTCACAATAAGAACATACTAATATACACAATACCTACAGTTTTACAGCTGAAAGTACCAGGAATTGCTGTTGTTTTCTGTAAATGGTTCAAATTAACAAATGGGCCTTATAAAATATGCCTACACACTGAACAAGTACCACATTTATACATTCCGTTGTTCCTATTTGAAAATGGCTTCAATGGTATAATCTTGTAAGAATCATTTTTCAAAAATCTTTTCAAATTGACTATTTCTATAAACCAAGATGTACTACCTAAAACTCTAACCAATTCAGAATTATCCTGTAATATATTCCAGTTCCTCTTGATGATGGAAGAAATACTGGAACTATCTGTAGTCATATCTAAACAACAAGCTATACTGTGGTCTATCAACTCATTGTCTCCCTTCTTTTTGTGTTGAGCCCAAATTTTAATATGGGTTGAAAATCAGTAGTCCTCCTATTATGAATTTCATCTCCTATGGTACTTAACATCTGCTTATTGTAACCTCTTTGTACAAATAAAATAGTAATGCATTTAACTTCCCTGTCAAAAACAGCATCATTTGTTGTCATCCTTGAAGCTTTTGTACACTGGCCTGTAGGGATATTATTCTTAATAAAACTAGGATGATTACTTATTAATGTAAATAATGATTAACAAATGTACTTTTCCTAAAAATTCTCTGTCAAACTTTTGTTTTGTTGGATCCCAAATAATTAATACATCTAGACAATTGACAACTAAACCACCTGAAGTGAATTGCAAAAAATCATACGTAACATTAATAATGTCTAATAAATTAATAATCATCAACAAACCTTGTGTAAAATACTATTTTATATGAAGGTAAAATGGGCGTCAGTATCAGATGTTCCCACTAACCAATTTTGTTGTTCTTGTTTTTACACTTTTTACTATATTACTTACATTATTGATTGGTTAATTGATCGATTAAAAGCTAGTTTTATTGGTGTGGTTTTTTTGGTGAAGCTATTTATAGATTTGTTGTAGATGTATATGTTGTTCTGATGTTGTCTTTTATAGACGGAAGTGAAGAATAAAGATTTTTAACACTAATCCTGCTGTTGGCCTTTGTTCCTACAAGTCCTGGTGGAGTTTACTGAGTTGGTGCGCCTTATCTGCCTATTCGTTTGGGGATAGTTTTGGTTTTTGGTGAATTTTCTTTCCCTGCGATGGGTTGTTTAAATGATGACCTACTGATGGTACTATCTGTACATCCTACTCCGATGGACATAGGCAGTGATTTAATACTAACTCTCATTTGCAGCACAAGTGAAATGCAAAGGTCCCTGAAAGGTTTGTTAAAACTTTATAAGACTGGTGTGAGTTCTAAGTCGTATTCAAGAAGTTCTGATGAAAACAGTAATAGAACTGTGATAGAAAAGGACTGCCACAATAACACTGAAAGTGTGAGTAACATCACTATTTTCAAGGATATTCCGTCTGTTTTGAATTCCAGTTATGATCCGTTTGATGTAACTACTAAAATAGAATTGTTTATAATGAAAGTGACATAAAGATCGAGGACAAACTAGTGCTTACTAATCTGGGAAGGTTATTAAAGAAATATAGAGCACTAGTATTTGAGACCAAGTATTTTGAAAAGTGTGTTGAAATAGAAGTAGTTCCTAAAGGTCTTGGATATTTCAAATGTCAGAATGGTGTTTTTAGCTCCGGCAAATTTAACACTCTTTCTCATTTTTTTAATCAGTCAGGACTTGAATTCATACATCCTTTGATCATTCATAATTAAAAAAAAAATAAATGAGGTCCAAGAAGACGTTCTTGAGGTTGATCGGTTGTTATAGGAACTACTATCTAAGTTGCCTGATCTTAAAAATGATAACAGTATGTTGCAGCAGATAGAAACATTTGAAAAGGTGTTAATAAATAGAAAGGCAAAAACAAAAAAAAACTTTCCAGGGATGTTGAGGCTTAAAAGAATTTGTCAGCTTATTCCCATTTTCTATTAAAAGCAAACCTAAATGCACGAAGGTCTCTGGTGAGCATTCCATCTTTACCAGGCATGAAAACACTTCATCCAATCAATGTGCAACTGCAAAAAAAAGAACTGAGAAAAGAACTGGAAGGCAGAGTAGCGGTGTGCTAAAGGATGTATCTTCAACTTTGAATGATGGGTCTATATTACTAGGAGGTGAGAAGGATTTTGATGAGCTACCTTGGTATTCATCTTCACATACCTCCATTGAAGGTGTCCCTTTAGGTGGCTCATCCAAAGGAAGAGAACAAAACACTTCAGAAGATGCCTTTGAGGACCAGGAAAAAGGCGGGTTCACAATCGGTGAACAAAATGGACTGGTAAAATGTATAATTTGTCTAAAATTACTTTTTCTGATGAACAATTATCTGTTTTTGGGTTAGGATTGAACTTTGTACCTACTAGATGGCTGGATTTAAATAAAACTTTGTTAGAATTGAAATTGTTTTGTCGTAAATTGAATTTGACATGTATATTTCATGATATAAAATGGTAGTGTGTTTGCACTGAATTTGAATAACGCCATTAAAGTGTTTGAAAATTGTTGTGAAAATGAACTGAGGAATTTATCTGAAAGTAAGATTAAAAAGAAGTTTTTATTTTAACCTTACCATATCCCAGCAGCAATCTTTAAAAGAATTAAGAAGTGTACCTAATTTTAGCTATATGAAGGCCGTTAAGGGTGGGGTTTGGTTTTTAACGCAACAGTCAGATTACATCAGGGCTATGGAGAGTATGTTGAATAATTCTGCTGAATATTTATCTGTGGATTTATTTAAAGTGTGTGAAAATTATAAAAGGTATTACCTTCCATTTGTAAGAACTTTTGATGGAGGGTTCCATTAGTTAAGATATTTATGACTTTGTTAGTGGATAACCCAGTTTTGGGTACCTTATTTGGAATACTGAAAATACACAAAGACTGCACCAACCCACCCTTTCGGCCAATAGTCTCTGCTCCTAATTTTGTAATGGAAGGTATTTCATTGTTAGATTATCTGTTGAACCCAGTAGTTCAAAAAGTGAAATCCTATAGTAAGGATTCTTGGGATTTTTGGACAAGTTTAGAAGGTTCAATATGGATTATACATTTGACAGTGAAAAAAAAATAATTATTTTTACAGTTGGCATTTGTTCACTATTTTCAAGTATCCCACATGACCTGGGGATTGAATATGTTAGAGTGCTTAAGTAAAGTTGAGGACTTTTCTAACAGTGAAGTTTATGTATGCTGTAGCTTCTTGGATATTATGTTAAATAATAATTATTTTTTGTTTAACAAAAAAGTTTACAAAGAAGTTAAGGGGGTAGCAGTGAGGCAGCAGCAGCCCCGGGTTTTGCTAATGTTGTTCTTGGTTGGTAGGAACATCTGATAATGACACCCTTTTTATCTTCATATAAAATAGTATTTTACACAAGATTTGTTGATTATTTGTTTTTTATGATTGATGGTAGTAGTGAAAGTGCTATTAATTTATTAGACATGATTAATGTTAACTCTGATTTTTTTTTTGCAATACACTTTAGGTAACCAGGGTTTAGTTGTTAATTTTTTAGATGTATTAATTATTTGGAAGCCAACAAAACAAAAGTTTGACAGTGAAGTTTTTAGGAAAAGTACGTCTTTACATTATTTAAGTAATCATCCTTGTTTTATTAAGAACAATATTCCCTAGAGGCCAGTATATTGGAGCTTCAAGGATGACAACAAATGATACTGTTTTTGAAAGGAAAATTACATTTATTACTACTTTATCTGTACAAAAAAGTTATAGTAAGGATATTTTAAGTACCATAGCAGATGAAATTCATAATAGGAGGACTACTGATTTTCAACCCATATTAAAATTTGGGCTCAACACTAAAAAGAAGGGAGAAGATGAGTTGATAAATCATAGTATAGCGTGTTGTTTAGCTATGACTATAGACAGTTCCAGTATTTCTTCCATCAAGAGGAACTGGAACATAGTACAGGGTAATTCGGAGTTGGTTAAAGTTTTAGGTAGTACATCTAGGTTTACTTATAGAAATAGTCCTAATTTAAAAAGATTTTTGTAAAATGATTCTTACATTGTTACACCATTGAGGTCAATTTCAGATAGGAACAAAGGAATGTATAAATGTGGTACTTGTAGAGTGGTGCAGCGGTTAATGTCACCTCACAGCAAGAGGTTCTCCAGTTTGATTCTCAGCTGGAGTGCTTTCTGTGCAGAGTTTGCATGGTCTCCCAGTGTTCGCGTGGACTTCCTCCATGTGCTCCGGTTTCCTCCCACATTCTAAAGACATGCGTCTGGAGCATTTCTCCCCGTGCCTCTGCTGAAAATAGACTCTCTGGAGCCTAGTCGGACTTTCCCGGTCAACAAATGTTAAATAAATTGTTCAGTGTGCAGGTATATTTCAGAAGGGCCATTTGTTAATTTGAAACATTTAGAGAAAACAATAGATATTTCTGGTGCTTTCAGCTGTAAAACTGTAGGTATTGTTTATATTGGTGTATGTTCTTATTGTGACTGTTTTTATGTAGGAATGTCCACAAAACGTTTGGAAAAACGTGTTAAAGAACATTTATATTCTATGAAGGTAAAGGACCAGAATAATGCTTTATATAGACATAGTTTAGTTTGTAAGGAGAGCAAAAAGCTTCTTTTTTTCTATTCTTGAACAAGTGCCAAAGGATCTCAGAGGGGAAACTATAGGGATATAGTTGAGCAAAGGGAGACACTTTGTCAGTTAAAACTAAGCGCAGACAAGCTACCTGTAATTAATGAAACCATTAACCTAAAATGTTTTTTGAAATATAAAAGGCTGAAAGTTAATAAATTAGATCAGGATAATTAAACTAATATTATTTTTAATGTACTGAGTTTTTTTTTGTTGTTGTTGTTTTTGCACTTTTTACTATATTACTTACATTACTGATTGGTTAATTGATGGATTAAAAGCAGGATTTATTGATTGATTAAAAGCTGGTTTTATTGCTGTGTTTTAATTGGTGAAGCTTGGCATAAAAAGGTCTGTTGTGGATGTATATGTTATTGTCTTTTATAGACAAAAGCGAATAATAAAGATTTTTAATGCTAATCCTGCTGTTTGTCTTTGTTCCGACAAGTGCTGGTGGAATTTTATTGAGTTGGTGTGTCTTATCTGCCTGTTCGTTTGCGGATAGTTTTGGTTTTTTACTTTTAGAAACTCTATCATCTGGACATGGGGTTGACTTAATTCTTGGGTCAAGTAGAAATAAGTACATACATGAAAACGGAAGATGTTGTTCTTTATCACTGTTGCAGTATTCTTTACTCTTGGAATATCCTGCTGAGGCTAGCAAACATCCAGCTGGCATACCAGTCTTTATGTCTTCCAGAAGTTGTATATCAGACATATGTCCCACATGCAAGGCATAAGGAACATATGTGACGTAGAAGTGCTTAATCCTCTGAACTTATTTGCTGCCAGTCCACACAGTACATTTGAATTCAGTCTGCAGGCCATTTACCGAATTGGCTCCACTTCCAAGCCTTCTAAATATAAATGCCCCATACCTTAGTTTACGTGTCATCCAGGAAGGGAAAATATGAATGTGGGAAGCAGATTCCCCATAAAGAGAGATGCACAGTGCCTTTTTTTGTTTGAATGCTACCCACACAATGTGAGATTTGTCAGGCATTTGTCCAGAAGACATTCCACAGTTGTCTCTTTCCACATATGTGGAGGACCAGCTGTTGAAGGTTTTGGCTCACGGTACCATGTCCGAATCCACTTGCACTGATATTCAGATGCCACGTTAAAAAAATGACTGATCTTGTTGCTGTCCAGCCTCTACTGGATATCTGCACTGCATTGGATGAAGAACCCGAGGACCATCTGATGCTGCTGTCATCTCCCTCTTCAGCAATCCATTTGGAGGCCGACATGGAGCTGCCTACCTGCACATCTGTTGAGGCTGTGTTTACGTCTGTGCAGATGTGAAGGGGGAACTATGGCTGATTATTTTGGAGGAGCTGAGTAGGATTCCCTAAATACTTGATAGGGAAGAGGTGCGTGGTGTGATGCCCCACCACTGGCACAATAATTAAGGAGCCTCAATCCTCACCACTGGCAACAGTGGGAGATGTACATTGGGAGGATGACATTTACACACCTAGTATTTCCAGATGCAGCTGTCTGCATCAAGTACAATTTCCCTTAAGAGCACACAGAGACCAGAAGTCAGTCTGGGGCTATTTTTCCCTCTTTATCCATATCCCCAATAAGACTCCCCACTGGCACAGCTATACGGTTAAGATCTCAGTTGAGTGGCCAAGCCAAGACCTCCAGCACCATCTCTGTCTAACCAGTGCTTTGAGTCCCTGCCCAAATAGCTGACACACACACACACACACACACACACACACACACACACACACACACACACACACACACACACACACCTGAGAAAGGCTGGCACATGTTTACTAGCTATGCCCCCTTCTGCCTATAAAGTAGTTATTACTACCACCAGCCAACTCTTTATCAGCTACTTTAAGGCCCTTAACAAAGGGTGTCCAATCTTACTGTGTAATGTTACTATCAATACAAATGCTAGTTTGACCAACAGCAAGGCTGTTAGGGGGTGGTCCACAGTGGCATCAAATAAATATGCATGTACTCTCAAAACTTAAGTATGTCTCACAAATATCAGCCACAATGAAAGGTTTAAATATATTTAATAATAAATAATAAAAAAACAAGAAAAATACTCAGTATGTAATCACAGTAACATCAGAGTTTAAAATCACAGGAAATATTTAAAGCAACATTGCAAGACAGTCTCAAATAAATAAAGAAAAACTTCTAAATTAAGCTTTGCTGTATTCCTGACTATATCTAGAGAATTGTATCCTAGTTAACTTACGGAGCAAGCAAGGCAGATGTGGTGAGTGGGTCTTCCACCTGATGTGGTCAGGTAAAAGAAAAGTACAGAATCCTCAGTCTCTCTGAGAGTTCTAAAATTAATCTTTCAAATATTACTGCTGGGATAGCTTGTAGGATGACATCACTTATTGTCATCTGATCTCAGGGAAAATCCCCAGTGATGCAGCTGATAGGATTTAGCATCTACCCGTGAAAATATATAGACAAGGTTTTTCTTAGATCTGTGGCAGATCCTGGAAGTCATAAAACAATAAAAACACTTTGAAGACAATATGGTGAACCTCTGGTTCTAGACATTGTGTCTGTTACTGCATTGAAACTGAAAGATATCCTTTTATTATGTAGCTGTAAAGTAATTTAATTTCAGCTATTTTTCTGAAGTTAACCACTGGTGTTCCAGATTCCATTGTTAAAATATATACATCTAAACAGTTACAATAGTGCAGGCACGTTTCTGTTCTAATCCAGTAGGGTACACTGTGGCTACATCTTTAAGCTCAGTACTTTGTAAAATACTTTTTCAACACACACTTATGTACCAGCAGTTTGATATACCCATAACATACAGTTCTAATACAGTTGTAACACAGGCATCTTACACGAAACATGAGACACAACCATTTACAAAATTCCAGATAGCTGTGCTGGCTGTATCTCTGTCACACTTCTATATAAATCATGTTGATATTCACAAATGACATATAATTTACAACATTCCAAATAGCTGGGCTGGCAGTATCTGCTTTCATGACACCTGGTACCCTCATTCAATCTAAGCAGTGGTCTCCCTTTCTAAATTTGTTAAAGTTGAGGTTCCTTTGAAAAGGAAGCAGAAGACTAAGCATGTGGTTCTTGTGGCTAAACATCCACACAAAGAACTCATAGCCACTCTTCCTTTGCTCTGGGATCTGAGGAAGAGGATTCACTTAATCCTGACTCTGTTATGGAGGAACTGTCTTTTGATGATATGGTGGTTCATATGATGGAGCATTTTAAATGAGGCTGTACACAGGTTTCTGATAAAAAAAAACAAAAAAAACTATGAATTCTTGCAAAACAGATTTTCTTTGGCCTTCTGCAGTACCTATAGTGCTGCCTGCCCTCATGGATACTTTCACTATAGATTCTCAGGACTCTCACCCCCCTGCCCCTAAGAAACCAGACAGGATGTATAAATCTCCTGAAGCTCAACAGTTTTGTATAAAAGTCCTTCCTGTGAACCTGCTTTTATTTCTGTAGCTACTAATAAACCATCCAGTGTGCTGTCTTCTTAGCTTTTACCTTCTGATAAGGGCAGCCATGCCATAAACAGGTATGGTAAAAAAGCATATACCTCTGCTATCTTAGTCTTCAGGGCTGTTAATCACCACACCCTTATGATGAGATATGTCCTGGCTTTTCTCTCACAACTTGGTGGCATTCTAGCTGATTTGCCTGCTTCAGAAGGTGAGACTTCTGCCATTTGCCTTTTGAGCTCTGCTTCTTGAGTGACTTGTTATTCTGTCAAATGTAGATCTGAAGTAGGCACTTCATTTGTCAGCAATCTTTGGGATACGGATCTGATCTCGGATCCGAGCCGGCAACTTCTACCACAGCATAGATCCGAGCTCCTAGCTCCTCCCTTTACCCATAATCCCCTGCCAGTCCTAACTGACCTCAGATCTAGTTTGCCGCACTTCAAGCTACAAGCTGGATTTCGAGCTCCTGCTACTGAGTGAAGTTTTGTGAGAAAAATTTTTTCCTATTTCTATCTTTTTCTTCGTGTGAGTGAGAGCGAGTGTTTAGGTACCCCATAGCCCTATATCTCTCTCAATTTAATTTAATTTAATTTGTGGTTATTTTTCCTCCCTACCCTCGCTGGTCGTAGTGTGTGTTTGTGTTGTGTGTATGGGCCTAGTGAGTGTGTTTCTGTGCTACCATGTCGGAGGCCCCTAAAGCCATCTTTTCAAAGTGCACCGAGTGTGGCCATAAGCTTTCACCGGCGGATGGCCACACCCGGTGCGTTAGGTGCCTTGGGGTTGAACACCTCTCCTCGGGATGCGCGATTTGTGCGGCATTCAACCCCAGGGCACTTAAGGACCAGAGGTCGAGGCTGATTCTGGCGGGCCTTTTGCCCCCAGATTCGGCTCCGGCCTCCGGTGCTTCTGTGGCCGCTTTCCAGCCCTTGGTGGCAGCCACCCCTGCCTCCCTCCCTCCGGTCGGGACTCAACCTCCCACTTCAGCTCCGGAGGAGAGGGAGGCCGGGAAAACTTAATGGAAAGAGAAACACCATAAACGGCAGGCCGAGGACTTCTCCTCGGCCCCGCCAGCCAAACGAGCTTCTCCATCCAGAGCTTCTGGATCACCTCCTCCTCGGCTCCAGTCCCCTTGCTTCTCACCGGGACCCGAGGAGGAGGGGACCCGGTCCCCGTCGAGGTCATCGAGGCGGCACTCTAGGTCTGCCTCGGTGGCCTCTTTGAGGTCCACTTTTAGCATGTCAGATGCAGACATGGACCGGATGATGAGGAGGTTCATCCAGGCCCAGCTGCAGATGGGAGTGCTCTTGCCCCCCCCCTCTGGGGGGGGGAGCTCGACCCCATTTTTTGCTCCAATCGCTCCTTCTCCGACCCGCCTTCCGGGTTTGGAGCATTCGGAGCCGAGCCGTGTTGGATCCGGGGGTGGGTCGGAGCCGACAGTATTGGTTACTTTGGCTCCGATTGGTCCCTCAAGCTTGGCGGATCCGACCTCTCGGAGCCGTGGACTGAGCTTCGGATCCGAGGGATTCGGTGCGACTTCGGCTCCGTCCCGGTCGGAGCACATGGGTCCTTCGGATCCGATGGTCTCGACCCCGGGTCCGGTTCCCGCTTCGGATCCGAGTGGGAGCCGACTCTTGGATCCTGTCGAGGGTGGCTCCCCCTCTGCTTTCGCTGTGGTGGAGAGGGCACTGTTGAGTGCATCTGGGCCTCCGGTCCTGGCTTCGGCTCCTCCCTGCACTCCCTCTCAGCTGGTTCAGGCTCCCATCACCTGGCTCCCATCACCTAGCCTTCGGGGCAGCCTGCTTCAGCGCCTCTGGGTCTTCCTTTGGAACATGACATTGCTGGTGAGACTTCCTCGGACAGCCCCCCCGAAGAGGTTCCTCACAAGGCTAAGTGTAAGAGGAGGCACGTGGACTCCCCCGAGTCCCTTACGGAAGATACAGACTTAGATGAAGGGGAAGGCTCCCCAAGGTCACCCCCCCGAGGATGTCTCCATTGGAGACATCATGGAAATGCTCAGGATTAGGGGAGGGTGGTCTGCCCCCAAGGCTTCCTCCGATGAGTCCGTATTCCTAGAGGTGTTTGAAGCAGGGCCATCTACCTCTTGGGTGTCCCCTCCCCCGACCCCCTGGTGGACCTTATCTCCACCAGGGCTTGGAAGGAGCCAGAGACCGTAGAGCCAGTCCCCAAGTGCCCAGATAGGATCCTCAGTCCCCCTGCAGAAAGAACCCACTGGAGCAGGGGTCCCCCCGTGGATGCCATGTTGGTGGCGGCGGCCACCAAGAGGGAGTTGGCTCAGGAGAGCTCCCAGGTCCACCCACCGAGCAAGGAGTCTCGGGCGATGGACCGCTTTGGGAAGCGGGCCTTCAGTTCAGCAACCTTCTCCAAGAGGGCGCTGAACTATATGGCACACGTCATCCGGATGCAGCGAGATCTAATAAAAGAATACGCTGCCTCCCCCCCAGAGTCCATGTCGGAAGGGGACAAGCAGCTGTACTCCTCCCGAATGTCCACTCTACGTTCCATTTCTAACACTTCTGTGTGGCTCTTATCTCATGCCACGGAAGGAGCCGCTAGACCTGGCGGAGCCGGCCTGGTAGTGAGGCGCCAATCCTGGCTCCGACATTGTGACTTCTCGGAACCCTTGGGCGTTATTCGCGAATGCCCCCTTTGATGGTTCTGCACTGTTTGGCAAAACCGTTCATGACACTTTAGTCCAGAGCGAGAAAGACAGGAAGACGTTGTCTGCCATCGGAGTCCGCTTCTCTACTCCCCAGAGGTCCTTTTCTAAGAACCAAAAGGGTCAGAAGAAGATGTGGTTCCGGAAATCGCATCAATCCCAGTCTGCTCCGGACAATCAGTCCTCTCGTGGCAGAGGAGGACAGGGAGGATGCCGCCCTAGAGGCAGAGGGGGTCCCAGAAATTTTGGGTCCAGAGAACCCTTCTCTGAGAGGCCCACGCAGTACCCCTGAGGGGTTGCCCGGCTGCTCCACTCTGGAGGCAGTCGGGGGGCATCTTTCGAGGCACCTAGCAATGTTGGGAGTCCATAACAACAGATCGCTGGGTGCTTCGCATTATATCCAGAGGTTACCAAATTCCCTTTATTGTAACCCCCAAAATCAGAAGCCTCCCTGACGTACCACCCCATCAGTGGGAGGTGGCTGCTACAGAAATTCAGCAGCTTTTACAAAAAAGAGCCATCCAACCCGTCCCCCCAGATCAGCTAGGATCAGGGTTTTACTTCAGGTTCTTTCTGGTGCCAAAAAAGACGGGGGACCTGAGGTCCATCCTCGACCTCTCTCTCTTGAACCTGGCAATACCCAAAGAAAAGTTCCAGATGGTCACGCTACAATCTGTTCTCCCCCCTGTTACGGGAGAACGACTGGATGTGCTCGATAGACCTCAAGGATGCGTACTATCACATTCTTGTGGACAGATGCTCCAGGAGGTTCCTCCGCTTCCGGCTGGGAGCCAGTCACTTTCAGTTCAGGGCCCTTCCCTTTGGTCTCACCTCAGCCCCCAGGGTGTTCACCAAGGTCTTGGCGGTTATAGCGGCCCACCTGAGGCTTCAAGGAATTCAGATCTTTCCGTACCTGGACGACTGGCTCCTCATCGCCCCAACAAGGCATCTGCTCTGTTCAAGCAAGGATTACTTCCTGAATCTTGCTGCAAGCCTAGGGTTGACTGTCAACATGGCCAAATCCTCTCTGGCTCCTACACAGGTAATAGATTTCATAGGGGCGAGATTGGATTCCAGACTTATGCTTGCTTTCCTGACTCCTGATCGGCTTTGGAACCTGAGGTTGCATGTTCAGGCCATTCTCCAACTTCCTGCTCCACCGGTGGATTTGATCCTGAGGGCTCTAGGGTCCATGGCGGCAGCAATTTCTCTGCTGCCCCTAGCCCGTCTAAATATGAGGGTCCTGCAGTGAACCCTCCAGGTGCAATGAGCCCTGTCTCGCAACCCCCTGTCCCATCCTATTCCCCTAAGCAAGGCTTGCAGAGGGTCGCTCGTGTGGTGGCTCCAGTCACCGAGCCTTCACACGAGACTACCATTCTCGATGCCTCCCCCCGTCGCCACAGTGACCACGGACGCCTCTCGCCTGGGGTGGGGGGGGCACTATTCAGGCAGAACAGTCCAAGGCACGTGGAACGACATAGAGACCTCCTTGCATATCAATGTCCTAGAGATGAGGGCGGTGCTTTTGATGTTGCAGGCACTCCACAGCCTTCTTCCCATTGGGACAATTGCGGTACAAACGGGCAACATGTCAGTTGTGTGGTACATCAACAAACAGGGGGGGACCATGTCTTATCCTCTTTGTCGCGAGGCCATGAGAGTGTGGGAATGGGTGATAGCCACCAACCACTTTCTCATTGCAATGCACATTCCGGGACGGTCCAACATCCTAGCAGACAGGCTCAGTCGTTCGATTCTGACCCCATACGAATGGTCTCTCAATCCTCTAGTAGCGAAACAAATATTTGCCCAATGGGGGCAACCTTGTGGCGATCTTTTTGCCTCTCCTTCAAATACCAAATGCAACAGTTACTTCGCTCTAATCCCCACTCAGGGGGAGTCCCCGAGAGACTCTCTGGTACATGCTTGGCCTCCCGGTCTCCTTTACGCTTACCCTCCATTGCCCATGATGCTGAAGCTCTTACAGAAAGCCAGTCGGTTGGGGAGCAAAATGATCCTCATTGCCCCACTCTGGCCTCATCAAACGTGGTTCCCGTACCTGTGGTCTCATCTGATTCATCCACCCTGGATTCTGGATCCCCTCCCGGATCTCATTACTCACCCTCTGGGTCTTCTGACCCCCAACCTGGCCAACCTCAAGCTGACGGGTTGGTTGCTCCAGTTCCACTCCTGATAAGGACTCCCTGAATTTCCTCACCAGTCAAAGCCATCCTAGTAGCAGCACACAAACCGTCCCCCAGAAGGGTCTATCGGAGTAAGTGGAAACGTTTCTCCATCTGGGCGGAGCACCATCACTTAGACCCTTTCACGGCGCCTCTTACGTCGGTTTTGGATTTTCTAACTACCCTCTTTCATCAGGGGGCTAGCTGCTCTACAGTCAAGATACAATTAGCAGCGATTTCGCATGATCATGTAGGGCATGAATCGGGCCCTATAATTACCTCCAAGGGTACCTTCCTTCTCAGACCTCCGGTCAGGGAGGTAGTACCCCCATGGGATTTATCTTTGGTTTTACAGGCCTTGACAAGCCCTCCTTTTGAGCCCGCGGCTACGGTTGATCTTAAATACTTCTCTTGGAAGACAGCCTTTCTGGTGGCCATTACTTCAGCTAAAAGGGTCTCTGAGCTTCAGGCTCTGTGTATTAAACTGCCGTATTTGGCCTTCCATCAGGATAGAGTTTACCTCAGAATCAATACGTCCTTTCTGCCTAAGGTATCTTCGGAAGCTAATATTAATCAATCTATTAATCTTCCCATGTTCTTTCCCAATTATCAGAACAAAGGAGAGTACAAACTGCATTCTTTGGATGTGCACAGACAATTACGCTTTTATATTCATCGAACTGCTGGTCATAGGCAATCTGACCAGTTGTTTGTCTCCTTTGCCAAAACCAATTTAGGCAAGTCAGTTTCTAAAGTTACCCTGTTACGGTGGATAGCTAGTTGTATCCTCTTGGCTTATCAGAGTTTGAGAAGGCCTGCACCTCAGGGAGTCCACGCTCATTCTACTAGGGCCGTCACTACTTCGGCGGCTTTTAGATCTAGGGTCCCCTTGGATGATATTTGTTCAGCAGCCACTTGGGCTTCATCTCATACCTTTATCAGCCATTACAAACTGGATGTTGTTTCCAGAGGTAGGGCATCCTTTGGCTGTGCAGTGCTCCGGAATATTCTTCCATAACGGCCACCCAGGATTCAGGTAGCTGGGGACTCTGTCCCAAAGGTTGCTGACAAATGAAGTGCCTACCTCAGATTTAGAAGTTATGTACTCACCATAATGTTCCATCTGAGTAGGTATCTTCATTTGTCTGCAACCATCCCCCCCCTCCTTCCCCCTGACCTATGTGATTCTGTTTAGGATCTGTCTTAGATAAACCCCTTCCGGGGCACAGTAACAGTTGTTATATCGGGCAAACTTGATCTGAGGTCAGTCAGGGTTGGCAGGGGATTATGGGTAAAGGGAGGAGCTAGGAGCTCGGATCTATGCTGTGGTAGAAGTTGCCGGCTCGGATCTGAGATCGGATCCGTATCCCAAAGGTTGCAGACAAATGAAGATACCTACTCAGATGGAAAGTTATGGTGAGTACATAACTTCTAATTATGATGTTGCTGATGCCTCCTGTAGGACAGATGCATCTGCATTTGGATCTGTTATGAGGAGGTATTATTGATTGTGCTTCCAGGCTATGCATGAAGACATTAAGGCCAGATTATTGAATTCCCCCTTAGACAATCAATCTTCTTGGCACTGCTGCAAGCTGGATTTTTTAAGACCCTTCAGAATATGGGTCAAGCTATGCAAGATGTGAAAAAAACTCTTAATTTCTCTGAAACTTAGGAATAGGAGTCAATCCTTCTAAGCCTTCCTTTGATCATAGGCAGTTTAAACGGCCTTCTAG
Organism: Protopterus annectens; assembly: GCF_019279795.1. Lineage (NCBI taxonomy): Eukaryota > Metazoa > Chordata > Ceratodontiformes > Protopteridae > Protopterus > Protopterus annectens. Next base: position 1,757,281,054 of record NC_056733.1, on the reverse strand, counting down.
GAGTAAGAGTTCTATAAGGAGAGTTATTTCCAGACCAGCCTTCTCTGGGTTGTAAGAGTCAATAACCTATTTTCCCTGGCAATTCTGTTTCTATTTGACATTCAGATGCTTCTGCCCCTCAGCCAGATTCCTCTGTCCCTCAGGTTGACTTTTTCTCTTTTGTTGTTGTCTGGCAACAAGATAACCATGGATGCATGGGTACTTTTCCATTATCTATAGCAGTTGATTTATAGTCTGGAAGGATCTTCCTCCATTCTTATACGTTCCTCAGTCTCTTTCTTGTCAGAACCCACATTTTCCTTTGGTTCTTCAGGATCTGGTGGTACAGGGGACCATCCAACCTGTCCCTTTGTCTCAGCAAGGAGCAGAATTTTGTTGCAGGATGTTTCTGGTTTCAGGAAGGAGGGGTCTTGGAAGCCCATTTTAGACCTGTCTTTTCTCAATACCTTTCTCAGGGTTCTCTAGTTCAAGATGCTGTCTCTTCAGACACTTTCCTTCTCTAGTTCAGGATGTTGTCTCTTCAGACACTTTCCCTCTATTGCTTACTCAAACCTTTCTGGTATCCCTGGATTTGAAGAATGCTTACATCTACATTCCTAGTCACCCTCTCCAGGAAATGTTTGATGTTCTTCATCTCACATTGCTGCAGTCCTTACACTTGGGGTAGTCCGCTGTCCTCGGTCGGCCCGAATATCAAAGTATTAGGCTGACGTCGGTCATGGCGCTCAAGACTGACATCAGGACGTCAGGGTATAAATGCGCATGACCGACGTCATATCCTCAGTCTTTTTTGCCGCATGGTCCGATGCAGAAGCAGCGTTGCAAGTGCCGTTCGCGTTCTGAAATTTTCGATTCGGAGTTTCAGACCGAGTCAAAGTTGGCTAAGTACCCCGTTGGGGAATATTTTGGTTTTTTCTTGCCTCAGTGGTTTACCGGATGTCAGAAAAAGTGAATAACTGTATTTCTTGTGGGAAACAGATACCGCATAGAGATTATCATACTTTGTGTATTCCTTGTTTGGGGCCTGAGCACGACGTTGTTGGGTGTCGCTTTTGTGCTAGGTTCAATAAGCGCACTATTAGCGAAGGTTAGATTGTGCCAGGTTGGTCTTTGGTAAGCGGTGCAATTATAATATGCCGTCGGATGCTCCGCCGCGCGTCCCTTCGAAGACGCGTAAAGACAAAGCAGCTAAACCCAGACAAGAAGAGTCGTCCGTACCGGACGCCGGTTCTTTAGAGGCGTCAGTGGAACCGGTGGTTCCGCCGGAGGCTTCTCTGGAGTCCCAGGGGGAGACTTTGATATTGCAAGATGTGGCCTCTCAGGAGGCAGGTCAGGCTGAAGGGGCTTCTCAGGTTACTGTACTCCCTCCCTTCCTAGGGTGGTTAGGCCCTCTCCTTCTGTTTCTAAGGCTTCTCCCAGAGGCAGGCCAGGTTTAGCTTCTGTTGGTGTCACTCCTAATTCTTCAGGATCTGTGCCCAAGAAGCACATGCTTAAAATGGCAGAGGATTTAATTACTTTGATTAGAGGTTCTTTGCCCCCTCCTGATAAGAGGCCTAGGGTGGAACCAGAGTTGGGGAGTTTTGAGCAGGCTTGGATGTTTCAGAGTCTTGACTGAAGACTTGCAGGAGTATTCTCCTTATTCTGATTCTGATGTGGATGATTCTACTCCTTCTGCTTCTCCTCCAGAGGATTTTTCTTTTCAGAGACTCTTCATTCCATGAGGGAACATTTTAAGTGGGAAGGTCAGGACTTCTCTGATTCCAGGAAAAGGCTTAGGGAATTTTTGCTTTTACCCCAGCATAGGCCTTTGGCTATACCACCTGTTCTGGATGTTGTGGAAGATGTGTTTGCAGAGGCTTCACTTAATCCTGATTCTTTGCCTCCTGCTCCTGTTAAACCGGACAGGTATTACATGGTGCCTGAAGCTCATAAATATCTTTATAAGAGTCCTAGGGCGGACCCAGAAACTGTTAGTCAGGGACCTAAGGGTGTCAAGGCCTCTGTTGTAAAAAATCTGGTTCCTCCAGATAAAGAGGCCAGAGCTTTGGATAGATGGGGAAAGAAAGTCTATACTTCATCCACCTTAGCTATGAGGGCTTTGAATTGCCAGTTTCACATGTTGAAATATCAAAACTATCTTCTTTCTCAATTGAAGTCTAAGGTTGATGCTCTGGCGGAAGGTATTGAGTGTAAAGAATTACAAGATTTGGTACATGTTTCTGAACAGGTGGGTAAGCACTCTTTACAATGTGGTTTTGATGCTGTACAGGCCTCCTCTAGGGTGGCTGCCACTGGGTCAGTTCTTCGCAGGCACGCCTGGCTGAGGGATCAGAATTTATCTGACCATGTTAAGACAAGGATTTTAGATGCTCCTTTACAGTCTGATGTGTTGTTTGGTTCACCTGTGGAAGCAGTCTTAAAGAAAATGGAAGACAAGGCTAAGTCTATGCAGACTGTTAAAGATTTTTTGCAAGTTCAGCCTCCGAAATTTAGTAGGAATTGGCCTGCTAAGGGGTGGACGTACCCTTCTTATGTTTCCCAGTCTAGGGGTAGATCTAGGCGTGGTAGGGGCAGAGCTCAGGGCCCTTTCAGACCTAGAACAGGGAGTTCACCTGCACAGTCTTCGGGTGAGGGCAGGGGCCAGTCCTTTCGTAAACAGGCCCAATGACCTACCTTTTCAGCTGCCAGAGCCTTCTTGTCTGGCAGCACCTTTGGGAGGAAGGTTGGCACTTTTCAAGGAAAATTGGAGTTTAATTACCCAAGACAGATGGGTATTGGATATCATACACCAAGGTTACAAGTTTTATTTCCATACCTTGCCTCCTTTCAAAGGCATGCCAGACGTTCCTCCTCAACAAAGAATAGAGGCTCACAAGCAAATTTCTCTGCTACTTCAAATAGGGGCCATACAGCCGGTCCCTCTGCCAGAAGTGGGCCTAGGATTTTATTCTCGCTTGTTCCTAGTACCAAAGAAGGGGAACACGTGGAGACCAATATTGGATTTATCTATCCTCAACACTTATCTGGACATTCCCAAGTTCAAAATGTTGACGTTACAACAGCTTTTACCTCTGCTGGGCAAAGATCACTGGATGGTGACTCTGGATCTCAAGGAGGCTTACCTTCATGTTCCTATCAGGCTAAGTTGCAGGAAGTATCTGCGTTTCCGGGCTGGGACTTCTCATTATCAGTTCTCTGCATTGCCCTTTGGCTTATCTACTGCGCCCAGAGTGTTCACAAAGGTTCTGGCTCCAGTAATAGCTTTCTTCAGGCTAAAAGGAATTCAGATCTATCCTTATTTGGATGATTGCCTGATTCTGGCTCAAGGAAGGGACGAACTTCTTCATCATTTGCAATATGTGATAGCAGTGCTAAGATGCCTGGGGTATTCTGTGAACGAAATAAAGTCCAGTCTAGTACTCTCTCGGGACATGTGCTTTCTGGGTGTGAGACTGAATACAGCATCCCAGATGGCCTTTTTGACCCCGGACAAACAAAAGAATCTTTCCCTTTACTTCCATCAATTGTCTCATCAGTCCAGGCTGACTGCAAGGACAGTCCTTCAAGCCTTGGGGTTCATGGCATCTTGTATTCTGGTGCTTCCCAATGCCAAACTGCATATGAGGAAGCTACAATGGTATCTCAAAAATGTATGGACACAGCACTGCCAAGATTTGGACACTGTCATTCAGATAATACCTTGCATTCAAAAGGAATTTTTGTGGAGGGCTCAGGAATGTCACCTAAACAAGGGACTCTCTGTGACCCGGCCAGAGGCGAGTCAGATTCTAACGACAGATGCCTCAGACAAAGCTTGGGGAGCTCATCTAAATGGAAAGTGGATACAAGACACGTGGCCTGCCAGACTACAACATCTACATATCAACTTGAAGGAGATGTTAGCAGTCCAATTTGCATTAATGGCTTTCAAGGATTTACTTCTTCCAGGGCAGGTGTTGATTCTAACAGACAACACAACTGTCATGTGGTACATCAACAAGCAAGGGGAACACATTCTTATCCTCTATGCAGACAAGCAATGATTTTGTGGGAGACTGCTCTCAGTTTACAGCTAAATCTTCAGGCAAGGTTTCTGCCGGAGCACAGAACTCCTTAGCAGATGTGTTGAGCAGACGGATTATGGATCCCCACGAGTGGAAATTGGATCCTCATATATTTCAGAAATTGACAGTGTCATGGGGAACTCCAGACATAGATCTGTTCGCTTCTCCACTAAACTACCAGCTGCCAAAGTTTTGCACAAAAAGGTTTCATCCCACAGCTTGGAAAGTGGATGCTCTTTCTTTCAATTGGAGCAATCTTCATGTGTATGCCTTTCCACCTCTGCCTCTCCTCCCAAAGGTACTCCTAAAGGTCAGACAGGACAAGCCAAAGATGATTTTAATAGCTCCAGATTGGCCTCGACAGCACTGGTACCCATTACTGAGAAGTCTGGTGCAGGAGCCTCCATGGCCTTTGCCTTCAATTCCACACCTGCTGTCTCAGGAGAACAGTCATTTACTCAATGTCAAACTTCACTCTCTTCACCTAACAGCCTGGCATATTCTGTTTTAAACCCTGGAGGGTCTCAGCTGCCACAGCAAGTTTTGAATGTTATTTTGGAGGCCAGAAGGCCTAGTACAAGGAAAGTGTACGCAGATAAATGGAAGAGATTTTTATTTTGGAGTACAGCAAAGGAATCTGATGTTTCTAAGCCTAATTTGAGTGTGGCTCTTCAATATCTTACTGAGTTGCTGGACAAAGGGTTGTCCTTCTCTTCTGTTAAGGTTCATGCAGCAGCAATTTCTGCTCACTATGACTGTGACCCACCATTGTTTTCTCATCCTTTGTTTAAGCAATTCCTTAGAGGGGCAAAGAATATAAGACCCCCACGTAGAGCTCCTACTCCTGCTTGGGATCTCAATTTTGTGTTGGAGAAACTCACTCTACAACCTTTTGAGCCTGCAGCTACTGCCGAGTTGAAATATTTATCATGGAAGACTGCTTTTTTGTTGGCCATTACCTCTGCGAGAAGGGTTTCTGAATTACAGGCCCTTATGGCAGTTGAGCCTTTCTTAATTTTCCATAAGGATAGGGTATCTTTGCACTAATCCTTCCTTTATGCCTAAAGTGGTTTCTAGTGTGGCTTTAAACCAAACTATTCATTTGCCTACTTTTTATGCAAACCCCCAAAATAAAGGGGAAAAGATTTTGCACACTTTGGATATACACAGGCAGTTATGATATTATTTGAGCAGAACTAAAGGGTTCAGGCAGTCTCAGCAGTTATTTGTTTCATTTGCTTTGGGTTCTCAGGGCAAGCCTGTGTCAAAACAAACTATTTCTAAGTGGATTGGGTTTTGTATTGCTTTCTGTTATTCCCATCATGGTAAGGAGATTCCAGCTGGGATTAGGCCTCATTCCACTAGGGCTACTGCCACTTCTACAGCTTTTTAAGGGGTGGCAACTAAAGATATTTTGGAGGCAGCTACTTGGAGTTCAGTGCATACTTTCTCTAAGCATTACCACCTTCCACTTTACTCTGAATCTAGGGCTGGTTTTGCCACTGCAATTTTACAGGGCATTTTGGCAGCTCCTACTGCTTTATAGTTTTGCCATCCTCCCTTACCTCTGCTTTGGGATTCTACCCAAGTGTAAGGACTGCAGCAATGTGAGATGAAGAACATAGTACAGTTTTGTACCTACCATAAATGTAGATGTTCGAAGATCCACATTGCTGCAGTCCAATTTACCCTCCCTCCTTCCCCTCTGTAATTAGAGGCGGTTGTGTGGTTTGGGTTGTAAATATTGTGGATATTGTATATATTGTACATATGATTAGTGCAAGGGTGGTTGGTTGTTTTTGCTGTCTTTTGGTTTTGACCTTTCCTTTTTAGGGTCTTCTGACATCTGGGGCAAGAAAAGACTGAGGATATGACGTCGGTCATGCGCATTTATACCCTGACGTCCTGATGTCAGTCTTGAGCGCCATGACCGACGTCAGCCTAATACTTTGATATTCGGGCCGACCGAGGACAGCGGACTACCCCAAGTGTAAGGACTGCAGCAATGTGGATCTTCGAACATCTACATTTATGGTAGGTACAAAACTGTACTTTTCTTTGTTTCTTTCTCTCATTATGAGTTCTCTGCTTTGTCTTTTGGTATTCACCAAATGCCTTGTCACTGTGGTAGCCTTCTGCAGACTTCAGGGAATTCAGATATTCCATTGTTTGTATAACCTTTTGATTTAAGTCCCCTCTCAGCAGCTCCTGTTTCAAGATTTACACTTCACTATGCTTCTGTGCAGTATGGAGTTCACCCTCAGTCTCAAAGTCTGTGTTGACTCCCTCTCAGGACCAAGTGTTTATGGGTTGCAGGATTTAGACCATTCACATGTAGATTTTCTCCTGCCTCCCAAGGTTAGCTCTTTCACTGCTTTTTTCCAGTCTCTTCTTCCTCTTCCCATCCTTCCTGTGAGGGAATAATTTCTCAGAGCTCTGCGGTGCATGGCATCCACCATTAACATGGCTCCCTTTGACAAACTGCATGTGAAGAAATTTCAGTGGTATCTCAAGACTGTTTGTTTGGTTTCAGCACTACCACCCTCTGGAGTAGCTGGTTCCCTTCTTGTCTTGTCTCAGACTTGAGCTCTGCTGGTGGATTCACCATATTTCCTGAATCCACATCTGCATTTTCAGGTTCCTCTCCCTACTCAGGAGCTGTACATGGATGCTTCCAATCATGGCTAGGGAGTCTTCTCCAACAACATCAAACTCCAGGGTCTTTGGTCCCATCAACAAACTCTATCATCATTAAGGAGATGAAGGCCATATTTCCTGCTCTCCAAGCTTTTCCCTCCCTTTGGATTCCAGGTCCTGTAAATGCTTTTATAGACAATGGCAGTTATGTGGTACATCAACAAGCAGCCGGGCACAAAATCTTACCATCTTTTCAGGCTTGAGATTTTGCAGTCCACCATTACTTGGTTCTTCAGGTGATTTTCATTTCTTCAGAGCACAGTCTGGTGTCAGACTTTTTGAGCAAGTCCAGGACAAATCCTCACAAATGGGAATTCACAGGGAGGTGTTTCTGGACATTGTACAATTGTGGAGTACTCCTCAAGTAGATCTTTTTGCCTTCCCTCTGAACAGACCAATTCCCCAGTACTGTTCTTGAGTGCCAATTGCTCTGGATTGGAAAGTGGATGGCATGTCTTTTCTTTGGAAGAGGATGTTGCTGTATGCCTGTCCCCCTTTTCCCTACTACCAAAGGTCCTGTACAAGATTATCTGGGACACACCCAAAATCCTGCTGATGATTCTCTTTTGGCCCAGCCTACACTGTTCCCTCTCTCATTTTATCTGGCCAGGGCTGGTCATCACAAGTTATCTCAAATGATGGATCTTCTCAATCAAGGCAAGGGGTCTCTCATTCACCGTCACTTGTCCACCCTTCATTTGACACTTTTGAGTGATAGGGTTTTGATCATTTTTTGAGGTCCTGCTTTGGATTTTGTAGGAGGCCAAAAAACCCACTACTGGAAAATCATATGTGACTAAATGGAAGAGATTTTCTGTATGGTGTCTCAAGAATAACGTGGAATGTTTTATTGTGGGGGGTTCCTACAGACCTTTTGTATTCATGCAAATTTCTCAATTCGGGTTTGGCATATTCTTCTGTTAAAATTCATTTGTCAGCCGCTTCTACTTGTGTGCCTTTGAAGCCACCTTTGGCTTCTAGTTTTAAAGTCAAATAAGATATTTTTAATGGGCAACCTTCATATTTGGCCTCCAAAACCCTTTTGAGCCTGTAGTTTCTTTTTCCCTGCAGCACTGGACTTGGAAGACTATTGTTGCTCCTCTTCTGCCAAGAGGGTCTCTGAACTTCAAGTACTCATGGCAGTTCCACCTTTTTTTTTTCTTTTCCCACAGGGACAGGATGTCTGTGTACCAGTCCTTCTTTTATGCCCAAGGTGGTTAAGGATTTGTTCTTGAATCAGTCCATTCACCTTCCTTCTTTTTTCCTTTATCCATGGAATCCTAGTGAGAGTGTTCTTTGCACCTTGGATTTACAGAAATAGCTCAGATATTACTTGGACAAGACAAAACATATCAGGAAATCTGAGTAGCTTTTTTTTTTTCATTTCGTGCCAGGAAATTGGGTTTGGTGGTAACTAAACAAACCATCTCCTCCTGGATTTCTAAGACCATTTCTTTTTGCTATTCTTCTTATGGCAAGCAGTTTTCCTCTTTTGTTTAAGGGTCTGGATACTAGATCCATTTTGGAAGCTACTGAGTGTTATTTTAACACTTTCTTCAAACATTACAAACTGGATGTAATTTCTAGGGCCAAGGGTGGTTTTTTTTCCAGGGCCATACTTCAGAGGTTTTTGGAGGGCTCTCCTGTGGTTTTCTCCTACCATACTTCACTCTGGTGAGTTCAAAACCTACTGTAAAGAATGCAACAGTGATAATGAAGGACACTTTGCAAGTTCTTATTGTAACAGTAAATATCCTGCTTCTCACTGTTGTAGTATTCTGTCCTTCCTTCCTGCCCCAGTTAAATTTTGTTGTTTTCATTCTGGCTGAAGGGTCTTTCTTTCATCCTCTTCTTCTGTTTCTTCCTTTCCTTGTTGTACTTATTATTGCTTTCCTCTGGGGTTGCTCTAGTTCTTCTGGGGCACTTCAGTTCAGAGGATTAGGTGCTTGTACCTTACACTTTACACGTGGGACATATCTCTCAAATGTGGTGCCCAGAAGAAAGCTCAAAGCTTTGGTATGCTGGCCAAATGTTCAGCTATCCTCGGCAGGTTATCCCAATAGTAAAGAATACTGCAACAGTGCCAAGTAGGTCATCTACTGTTATGGTAAGATCTTAGCCAACTGTACTGTCTTTTTTCATTGTTGCAAGGAATTACATTTAGGTGAACAGTTAGAAAGTGGTTGCACTACCACCAACTCATACAGATGGGGCCTTTATTTAAAATTTCATCCAAAGGTTCTCACACTCAGTAGTGCAGCATCCCCCTTATGCTGCATTACATTTACAGTATTGGAAAAATTAACCCAATTGCTTTGTGTTGGAATAGAACCCAAAGCCTTCTGCACCAAATGCAAGTGTACTACATGTTGGTCCAAAAAGACCAAAACTGTTCAGATTTTACAGTAAAATCACTGACAGACATATACACCGAAAGCAGACATGGCATAAGCAACACCTCCAGAAACTCACATTTCATGAAATGTATCTGACAACCCATTAAAAGTACAAGGCATGTGCCTGAACTCCTAGTCAAACAACGTATACTTAAGCACTAATTAGCATCAATGTGAAGGGCACAGGAATTCAAAATACAAATATGCAGCACATGTGCTAACAGCTTAGAGCAGTCCACTGGACACAGAAGCAGCTCATAACCTTACTCATCCATACTAGGTAAGAGACAGACTGTTGTAACCCACCACAGTGCATTTAACACCCATGTGCCTCCAAAAAAAACACAAGTTTATTTAATATATTCTACACAGTTAAAATGTTATCTTTAAGCCTGTAGACTTCATGATGCTCAATTTATCTACAGCCAAATAATAAATGCATTATCTACAGTCTACAGTCAAAACTAGCAAGCTAAGGGTTATACCCGAACATCGTGGCTCATATGTTGATGTTCCTGTTTACTAAAATTAGTCCCTTACACCATAACTAATTTGGATTGCAGGAACCAAATATATAGATATATAAACACTTTTTAATCTCAAAATACCGAAATGCCAAATTTCAGTATCTACAGACTATAAAGTAGAACTTTTGAAATGGAGAAAGTGCATAATCACAAATTTGAATATCTCAAATTCATGGTTATGGCTTTATGCTACATAATGTCTGGGGTTGTATGTGGATGGTGTGTGGTGCCGTGTGTGGATTTAGGTGTAATGGGTGGGAGTTTAAGTGTATGTGAGTGTGTTGATGTGTGTGTGTGTGTGTGTGTGTGTGTGTTGATGTGTGTGTGTGTGTGTGTGTGCGCTTGCATGAGGGACTGTAGAATGTGTGTGTGTGTGTGAGTTTGCTTTTGTTTTCTGTTTGTGCGATCTCGGAGTTAGTATATATAAGTAGGGGGGTGATGTAGGTTTGTGGATGTGTGTTTTTTTGTTTGTTTATTTTTGTGGTGTGTGTGATGTGGTATATGTGTGGTCCAGTGTTTGCTTTGTTTTCGGAGTTTTAAATTTTGCGGTTTTGGGCTTTTGGTGTAGTGTGGATTTGATTTCATGGTCGCGAAAAACTGAAATTTGAGATTTCAGTCTTTCGAGATTATAAAGTGAATCCATGTATCTATCTATATATATATATATATATATATATATGTATATGTATATGTATAGTTTACATATATATATATATATATATATATATATATATATACACACACACACACACACACACACACACACATCAATAATAACCACTTGCATGACTGTACACCTCAGATATCTGCTTGAGTACAAGTGAATAAATACTTTCATAAATTATTAGTCAGGAATGTATCTCAGCTTGCTGCTGGCAAAACCATAAAGTGGACCCTATTGTACCACCCTGCTGTCTCAAACTTAGCTAAATTAGAAAAATACCCCAAAATCAGGAACATATTTTAAATATTTCTCTTGTATACTTAGAAAGCTAATGGAATAAAAAGCTATACATTAGCGTGCATTTTCTGATGGCTACAGCATATGAAATTAATTCCTTTCATATGTTCATATGGTCTTTACAAGTCTAGCACTGCAACCCACATTAGTTTTGTCCCAGAGTTCCTTGGGGTATGTTTGTAAAGAGGTAGCCAGGGGTTATGTGGGAGGTATGTTAGTTGGACATTAATTTTACTTACTGTTGACCTGTGTCCATTAGGCCATGGTGGCCAGACCAGGGGTGAATTTCTAATTCTAATTTCACATCCAGTGATCAAGTTCCTTTTGAATAGCGTCAGGGATGAACTCTGCTTCACATTGATGAGGAGCTTATTCATTAGTATGTGGATCCTTTGAGACACACATCAGTTTCTCCAGCAGGTTCTATTTATTCATTTATAAACAAAAAACTTTATTAAATTATCCCTTACAGCATAGGCAATTATATATTTACATAAATGAAAACAAGCCATATTGACAATCTTAGTTGCAAGCATTATACATCGCAAACCATATTTACATAATTATAGTTGAAACATTATGCATCACTTATAATCTACCCAGTCATTGTCAGTCAAGCATTACATAGCGCATGCAAATCCTGCCTTCTTTTAAACCTCATTCCTCCCATGTATTTTTCTTACAATTCCCATTTTTTCTTATGCAACTTGCACCTACACTTTTCTAAATATCCCAATTCCAGTTTTATCTCTGCTACTGTATTCACTATGTCTAGTACAGTTGGTTTAGACTTTGATTTCCATTTTCTAGTAATTGCTTTTGTTGGCAGCCATCATAATTAGATCCAGCAAGGCCTTACTATGTCTAGGCAATTCTGATTCTGTATCATAGTGCAGAAAAATAATTTCCCTTGATGCACCAATTTGCCCACCCAGTATCTCTGATAGAGTAGTCTGCATGAAATCTGCCAACTCATTACACTCCCAGAAAATATGTGCCCAATTACTACTGTCTTTCCCATCAAACATTTGCTGTCTACCTGAAGAAAATTTTTCTGGAGTCTACTTGGGGTATAAAATACCTATGTAAACATTTCCAAGCAAAAATCCTAAATCATCTAGATTTTGTTGCAGATTTGGGAGACATACATATATCTCCCCATTGATTGCTTGTAAATTGTTTATCCAATCTGTCTTCCCAGTCCTTTCTAATCTCCTTTAATTGATTGATTCTTATAGTTAATAGTTATCATGCAGTATTTTATATGCTCTACTAATTATTCCTTTTCTAACAGGAGCTTCTGTTAGATTCTACTAAAAACTCTAAGTGCTGGTCTTTCATTTAGGACCCCCATATTTCTTTCTTTTTGCCTATACTCTGATACCAATCCTTGATAAGGAAAGCAATCTGTAACCTGCAGTTGAAGTAAATTCTTGGTGTCTTCCCATTCTATTAGCTTTCCCTCCCTTTTCTCCCAATGCTTTGATTGATTTCCCAGTTTTCTCCAATAAATTCCAGCCCCCTCTTGAGTATTGTCTGTATCCCTAATTGCAGTCATCCCTATTGGCAGAATCTCCTTTCTCCATTCCTATGTTGGCTTAGTTCTTAGAATACTTTCTGCTACTTTATGAATATAATATTCTGTATGATTATTGTTATTCTCCTTAAAGATCTGCATCCAAAATCCCAGTCTCTCCTTGTTTCTTGAGCTATCCCCTGTGTCTTCATCATCTCTTTCCACTTTGAGTTATAGGTTTCTGCTTGTGCTGTGTATAGGAGCCCTAACTGTGTAGCTCTGAAATGCCCCTTCAAAAAGGGTAATCCCAGTCTACCCTGTTATTTTGGAAGAATCCGCTTATCCCACTTGACTCTTGCTGTCTTCCCCTTGCAGATAAAATCCTTTAGCTCTTTATTAATTGCTATCCACAACTTCTCCTCTGTTTGATAAAAATATGCCTGACATTTGTATAAGACTAAAGGGGCTAAAAACATTTTAACTGCTTCCATCTTACTATCCATATCCATATGACAGAGCTTCCAATTTCTCAGATTTTCTTTTGTTTAGTCTTTTCTCACATATCCTTAACTGCCATACCAGAATCATTTTAATCCATACTCCTCAATACTTCATTTAATCATGTTCCCATAAATATGGATATTGCTGAACCAATTTGTGTGTCGCCTTTGTTTTAGCTTCATTAATTTTGTATCTTGAAAAGAATTTAAACTGTCTCAAAATGTTCCCCAACCCTGAAATCTCCTCTTTTAGTTTTATCAGGTATAAAATAATATAATCTGCAACTAGAGATTGCTTTTCTTGACTACCATAACAATTATATCCTTGAATTTCTCAGTCCCTTATTTTCTTTGCCAGTGGTTCTAAATATAATGCAAGGAACCAAGGGGAAAGAGGACACCCCTGCTTGGTTCCTGTGCTAAAGCAGAAATGATCAGAGAGGAACCCACCCACTTTAATTTTTGCCTCCAATCCCTCATATATCCTCTTAATCAACCTTATAGTTTTGTCAGGGAATGCAAATACTTCCATTGCCCTGCTCATAAATCCCAGCTTACTCTGTCAATGCTTTCTCTGCATCAAGACCCATCAACACCAGTAGTATTTTCTTACATTTTGCTTCCCTCTGGATCATTAATATTCTGTTACAGGGCCATTTATTTTTCCCTTTTCAGCCCAAGGTCATAGTGACCTCTGATACTTCTCAGCTAGGGTGGCCAGGGGAATTACCTTGGAAAGCCAGTCCAAGGCATGTGGTCCCCCGAAGAAGCCAATTTTGCATATCAGAGTTCTGGAATTGAGAGCAGTGCTTTTAGCATTGTAAGCCCTTCAGGATGCTCTCCTGTTGGGAACGATTGCAATACAAATAGACAATATGTCAGTTTGCTACATCAACAAACAAAGAGGAACCAACTCATATCTCCTATGTCGAGAAGCACTAAGGGTGTTGCAATGGGCAGCCTCTTCCAACCACTTTCTGTTAGCAATGCACGTTCCAGGGAAGACCAACCTGCTAGCAGATAAACTGAGCAGGTGCATTCTGTTACCTGACGAATGGCCTCCGAACCAGAAAGTAGCAGAAATGATTTCCCACAAGTGGGACCAGCCTTGCTGCTATCTTTTTGCATCTCCCCTAAACAAGTGTAGCAGTTACTTTGCCCTCTTCCCCTGACAGGGGTGGTCACCGAGGGATGCTGTTCTCTACGATTGCCCCCCCCCCCCAGGTTACTGTATACATATCCACTGATCCCTCTGATATCAAAATCCCTTCAGAGAGCTGCCAGGTTGAAGAGCAAGGTCATTCTCATTGTACTCTCTTGGCCTTGACAGATTTGGTTCCTTTTCCTGTGGCCTCATTTGATCCATCAACCCTGAATTTTGGATCCAGCTTCAGGCCTGCTGTCTAATGCAACAGAAATGATTCATCCGGACCTTCCAAAGCTCAAGCTGACAGCTTGGTTTCTCCATTTCCAGTAATAGCCAGACAACTTATGCTCTCTTCCCCTGTTCGCTGAATTCTATTATCTTCCCTCAAACCATCTACAACAAAAACTTATGCTAGCAAATGGAAAAGATTTCTGCATTGGGCACTTCAAAATAATGTGTACCCCATTTCTGCACCAATTCACACTATCCTGGAGTTCTTGTCATTGCTTTTTAATCAAGGGGCCAGTTTTTCCATAGTAAAGGTTCAATTAGCAGTAATTTCCAATTTCCATGATGGTGTTGAAGGTTCTTCCCTTGCTTTACATAAACTTTGTAAGACCTTTCTATGGGAAACACTTTTGTTGAGAGCCCCAGTTAAAGATCCTACTCCACAGTGGGAATTAACTCTGGTACTGCAAGTTTTGGTCCTTCCACCCTTCAAACCTGCAAATACTTGCGATCTAAAATTTTTGTCTTGGAAGAGTTTGTTTTTGGTGGGCATTACCTCTGTCAGACAAATTGCGAACTAATGCATCCTTTCTGCCCAAAGTATCAGAATCCAACATTACCTGATCTATCAATTTACCAGTTTTTCCCCAAATTATACAAATAGGATCATAGGAAGTTACTAGGTTATTGGCCTGAGGCCCTTACAAGCCTAGCCAAGAATTTAGCCCATGTTCTGAAAAGTCAGCACCTGCTGCCCCAGTCCAGGGGAGTATTTTCTGTTCCCGATCCAGTTATCCAGGTTGCACTTAAAAAAGGGTTAATGAGGTACTCTGCTTGACATGAAGGAGTCTATTCCAGTGAAGAGGGAGTTTTTAGGACACAAATCTGTTCTGCCAACAAGTCCTGTTGATGTCACAGACCAGGTTGAGGTCATGCATGCGGGTTCTTTGAGTGGCGCTTGACTTACGGATGTGCAACAGTCCCAGCAAGGTGGGGTTTGAGATTGCTTTGTATGTCAGACAGAGGTCACCTCTGAGGAGTCTGTATGAGACTGAGTAGAGGGACAGGGTTTTTATGGTATCTGTGTAGGATAGATGTTTGAGGCCCTGGATTCTCCTGGTGAGGAACTTTTGTGTTCTGTCCAGCTGCTACATGTGCTTTGTGAAGTACATGCCGAAAGGGGTGTTGTACTCAATAATGGGTCTTATAAGGGAAGAATACAGGGATCTTATGACCTCCTTGTCCTTGGATGAGATACCATTCCTAATGTAGTGGCTCATGTAGAAAGATTTCTGTACAATGGAGGCAATATGGTGGTTAAAAGTACGTTTGCAATCAACCTGGGTGCCCAAGTCCCTCACGACTGATTGCATACTTAGGACCTAGTTATTAATGTAATAATTTGTGGGGACATCACTCTCCCCACAGGAGATGATGATGCATTTTTTGGCATTCAGTTTGAGGCCATGTTACTGGCACCAGTCATTTGTTTGGTTGAGACCCTCTTTGAGGATGTCTGCATCACTAGGGGAATTGATGACAATGCCCATCTTATAGTCATCTGCAGACTTGGTCTACCATAGCCCACTAGTGTTGGCCTGAACCTCAGAAAAGTATATCCCAAACAACAAGGCCCCAAATAAAGGTGAATATTTGTTGCATTCACTAGATGTGTATAGGCAATTCCATTTCTATTTACACAGAACAAAGGACTTCAGAAATTCATATCAGTTATTTGTTTCCTTTGCTGAAAGGAAATTGGGCAAGCCAGTGTCTAGAGTTTCTCTAGCCATATGGCTTACTAATTACATTTCCTTCCTTTATGGTAAGTTGGACTTGCTTTAACTAAGCAAATGCATGCTCACTCAAAAATGACTGATAGCAGCTTTATCCTTTTATTCAAGACTCTCCATAGATGACATTTGTGCAGCAGCAACTTGGGCTTCAGCTCACACCTTCATCTCTCATTACAAACAGGATGTAGTTTCTAGAATTAGGGCATCATTTGGCTCAAAGGTGCTTAGGAATATCCTTCATTGAGGCCACCCTGGGATAATTAGGGCATCATTTGGCTCAAAGGTGCTTAGGAATATCCTTCATTGAGGCCACCCTGGGATTCCAGTAGCTAGACACACTGCCCCATCAGTTGAGGACAGAATGAAAATTAACAACATCAGATAAGGAAGTTACGCACTTACCACAATGTTCTTTCTGTGTTGTCCATTTTCATTCTTCCTCAGCTCCCCACCTCCCAACCCCCAAACAATGTTTTCTGGAAGAGCGAGTGGATAGAGTAAGTTTTTTTTTTTTGGAAGTCTTCCCCGTGTGCTACCCTTATTTGCTATAATACTGCTTAAGATTTTTTTCCATAAGAGTAAAGTTTCTGTGGGCAATGCAGTGGTGCAGCTGTTAACGTTGTCACCTCACAGCAAGAGGTTCTCCGGTTTGATTCTTGGCTGGG
Organism: Protopterus annectens; assembly: GCF_019279795.1. Classification (NCBI taxonomy): domain Eukaryota; kingdom Metazoa; phylum Chordata; order Ceratodontiformes; family Protopteridae; genus Protopterus; species Protopterus annectens. The sequence goes on along the minus strand of NC_056733.1, from coordinate 1,757,264,557 downwards.
GTGCCTTCTGCGTGGAGTCTGCCTGTCCTCCCTGCATTTGCGTGGGTTTCCTCTGTGCACTCCGGGTTCCTCCCACATTCCAAAGACATGCTTCTTGAGATTTTCTCCCCAGGTCTCCGCTGAACATAGGCTTTGTCCTAGTTAACTTTCCCAGTCAACAAATGTTAAATAAATAAAAATAAAATATTATTTTGCTATAGTCTGCAAACAAGATCTGAGGTAATAAGGGTTGGTGCATTCTGAGTAAGGGAGAAGCTCATGAGTTCAAGGTTGCCACAAGCTTTTTACAGCAGCCGAGTTGGATCCGAGGGCTCGGATCCAAACCCATCAGTTGAGGAAGAATAAAAGTGGACAACGCAGATGAACGTTATGGCCAGTACATAGCTTCTTTTTGCTGAAAGCTGATTATTTCTCACAGAATTTTTTAAGCTCCATTATAGCAGTTGTATGTGGAATATAAATACATGCCAGTGTAATCTTCCTCCTCTGTTGCCAGTAGCCCCTTAGTACTACAAATCTAACATTATTATCTTTTTTATCCTCTTCTATCACTATTGGAGCTCCTCTTGCAATTAATAATCATTACTCCTCTTTTCCTTTGTCCCTGGTATTCTGCTGAATAACCATCCTTTAAACCTTTCTTTATCAAATTCACAGGCTCACTTCTTTCCAAGTGTGTCTCCTGTAGCATAGTCGTTTCCATTTTACACTTTTTTAATGTAGTTCTTTCTTTTTTTGTATTTATCTGTTACCATTGACATTTGAAGACATTAGAGAAAGCATCATTGTGTTAAAAAGTTATTCCCACCTTTTATATGTAACAGCTTTTTTGTTAAATGTCTAGTTCTAGCTTTTCTGTTACATGCATACACAATTTGGCAGGTTGATCTTTTATACAATTGATCTGATATTGTCAGTTTTCATTCATTCCTCAACAAGTGGGTTCAGATCCTACCCTCATATCTGACTTGTCTGCTTTTTACAGCTTGTGGATACTGGAAACTCTGAAGCTCCTCTGTTAGCCAATAATGCTCTAGTCCCCTGTCATACCTCCAATCTTATTTGCCGCCTTGGTGTACAGATGTGGTCCTTGTTAGTTCTCAAGCTTTAGTGTGGTCTAGATCTTCTGTATATTTCTCCCTTATCCTTTTGCACTTATCTTTGTATTCTTACTTTACTGTTGTTGGTAATTTCTCTCTGACTTGCATACTTGCAGTATTCTCTTTATTTACAGTTGTTGGTAAACCTCTTTTCACTTTCCTTCCTTCCTTTCTTTCTTTGTTTAAAAAAATCTCTGTTATATTTATTTTTTTCTGCTTCAACATGGGTGAAAAAACTTCAGGTTTTAAGAGATGTAAAGATTGCAGGCACAAATACCTCTACCTGATGCGGATGAGTCTTCTGCATTGCTTAGGCCCAGCTCATGTAAAAGAATTGTGTGACATTTGTAAAGCCTTTAATCAACGGCCTTACTGGATGACAAAGATAAGCTGATTCTAAAAGGTTTATTTATTGCCATCTTCTTTTTCTGAGACTTCATCTAGTGCTCAAACCTCAAAAAAGTTAAGAGACAAGGAGTCCAGAAAGCATACATCAGACCCTTCCAGGTCCTCCACTCCTAGCTCTCCTCCTTGTAAGGTGTCTAAGTGGTCTAATCCAAGTTAATTGGATCCAAAGACTGAATCCTCTGATCTGACACCGTCTGATAACAGATCCTCATCATTGGACATGACAGTTGGAGCCAAAGAAGCTCTCTAGGACCTGTTATGCATCTTCTCTAGACCCTGTTCCTTCTACCATTGCCCTTTTTAGAGCGATGCCCTCATTGTAGGAACCTTTTGTTAGCCTCCTCTTCTTGATCCTGTAGGACTCTTGACAGAGGCAGATGTAGATAGAATGATGAGAAAATTTCTCTCGGTACAAATTCATATGGGAGTTTTCACTCCACCTGCTCTGGCTCCGTATGCAATCTGACCTCCAGCCTCTGAGCTCTTTAATCAACAAATCTCAGAATAATCTGTGCCAGATCCAAAGATTATTGCATCTTTGGCTCCAATACTGTCTCTAAGTGGACCAACTCCAAGCGAGTTGGAGCCATCTCGGCCTCTCGAAGCCTCAGCTTTGAACAGCTTGGCTATGACCTCTGCCATGGGTGGTGTTCAGATCAGATAGAACAGATGGTCTGAAAGCATGTCCTCTCAACACTATCACCCTCCTACTCTGTGGGACATTTTGCCTTTGAGGTAGTGGAGATAGTTTCCTCTACCTATAGAGGAAGGATGACCCCCCCCCCCAGAATCCATCTTTCAATCTCGTATGTCTTTTTGCTGTGAGCCTCAACACTCTGCTCCACAGGGACAGCCAGCCCAAAGTCTCCAGACTACCCAGCAGGGTATACTTATATCTTCTGATACTTCTCAGGAACATCCCACTGAAGAAGTCCCTAGGAAGAGAAAGTGCAGGGAGGATGCATTTAGACTCTCCTCAAGAGTTGGTTACAGAAGATACCAATTTCGATGAGGGAAAGGGTCCCCAGAATTACCACCTGATGATGTCTCCTTGGAGACATCCTGGAGATCCTAAAGCAAAGGGGTGGATGGGTCTACTGATAACCTTTCCCAAGAGGAGTCTGTATTCCTGGAAGCCTTTGATTCTGGCCCATCTACCTCCTGGGTGACTCCAGCCACCAATGAGTTCATTGATTTGATCAATAGGTGGGCATGGAAGGAACCTGATACTGTTGAGCTGATCACCAAGAAACCAGATAGCATTGTGGCACCACTGAAAGGAAGAGAATTCTGGAACAAAGTACCACCAGTAGATGCCATGGTTGTAACAGTGGCCATGAAGAAGGAACTTGCAGAATAGAGTTCTTTCCAGAGACTTGCCTTGATGCGCCTGTGTGATTTTGCAGAGCCCTTCAAGTCATCCTTCGTCAGTGCTTCCTTTGACAGAAGTTCTTTGTTTGGCCCCAAAGTTAGACACATTATCCATGTATGAGCAGGATGTTAAGACCCTTTCTGCAGTGGGCATAAGTTTTTTAAATCCTCAAAGAACCTTCTCTAGGAACCAGCAAGGTCGTTGAAAAATGTGGTTCAGAAAGTTACAGAGTCCTTTCCATGATCCACATGGAGGTGGTTCACCCAAAGGCAGAGGGGGAACAGAAGACGCCACCCATGTAGCTGAGGAGGTCCACAGAATCAAAGATCTAGGGGTTCTTTCTCTGACCGATCCTACCAGTTCTTCTGAAAGGAGAGCCTGGCTAGACATTACAAAGATACATAGGTACAGAAGTTTATTTCTGGAGGTTATACAATTCCCTTTTCTTTTCCTCCCCCTTTAACAGTAAACAAAATTTTCAATGTTCCACCCAGTCAGAGGAAAACAGCGGCAAAAGAAATAAAAAAGCTGCTAGAAAAAAAGAGTCATCTAAAAGTTCCTCCCAGACCAGAAAGAGCCCAGAATTTACTCAGGATTATTTTTAGTGCTAAAGAAAACAGGAAACTGGAGACCAGTTTTTGATCTCAGCAGTCTGAACAAGTCAGGTAAGTAATTCTGGATAGTCACATTTCAGTCCATTTTGCCTTTCCTGCACAAGGGCAAGCCAGTCATCATCAATTCAGAGCTCTGCTCTTTGGCCTCACTGTAACCCCTAGGGTGTTTACCATATGCATGTGAGTAATAGCAGCTCACTTGAGACTATAGGATTCCAGGTGTTTCCATACTTGGACGACTGGCTCTTAACTGCTCTGACCAGATTATGTACTCCATCTGTGCTCTCACCTGGGGATTACCATCAGTCACAACAAATCTCAGCTAGAACCATCTCAGATGTTAGAGTTCATAGGGAGCTTGTTCAACACTGTATCAGTGATATCCTTTCTTCTCCTACCAAGGGTCCGAACAATTCAATTTCAAGTTGAAAAGATAATTAAAAATTCTTCTCTATCTGCTTGATTGATTCTACAAGCCCTGGGGTCAATGTCTGCTGAGATAGTTATGGCTCCATTAGCAAAATATCATGTGCGAATTCTTCAATGGATCCTAGCAACTCAGTGGAATATTCTGCACTAGCCTGTGCCCACCCAGATCAGAATAACTCAGGCATGCAAAAAGTACCTTTTGTAGTGGATTCGTTCAGATCAAATATTACAAGGATGTCCCTTCCTTCTTCCTCAGTCCAAAGCCATAGTGACCATGGACGCTTCCCAAATTTGGTGGAGGAGGACACTTCTTGGAAAAGACAGTCCAAGGCACTTGGTCTCCCGAAGAGGCCAATATGCATATCAATGTCCTGGAAATGAGAGCAGTACTCTTAGTATTGCAGGTCTTTCAAGACTGTCCCCCTTCTGGGGCTATTGAGATTCAAATGGACATTGTGTCACTGGTATGGTACATCAACAAACAAGGAGAAACCAGATCTTACACCTTGACCACAGCAGCTGTGAGTATGTGGCAATGGGCAATCTCATCCAATCGATTTTTGATAGCAACGCACATTCTGAGGAAATCCAACATGATAGCAGACAAGTTGAGCAAATCCATTTTGTTGCTTCATGAGTGGTGTCTCAACAAGAAAATTGTGATAGAGATATTCCACCAATAGGGCCAAACTTTCTGCGACCTCTTTGCATTTCCCACAACAACAAGTGCGGCAAGTTCTTTGTCCTTCTCCATGATGGGCTTCTCGGTCTCCTTTATGCTTACCCCCCACCACTCCTCAGGTTTCTTCAGAAAGCATCTTGATTGAAGAGTACAGTCATCCTTATTGCACCTAATTGGCCGCATCAGATTTGGTTCCCCTTTCTTTGGCCTCATCTAACTCACCCACCATGGATTCTGGATCCAGTTTTAGACCCCCTGTCTCACTCAACAGGCATGATTCACCTGGACATTTTGAGCCTAAAGTTGACCATATGGTTTCTCCACTTTCATTGATAGCCAGACAGCCAAGTCTGCCCTCTCCTTGTATGTTGCATTCTTTTGTCTTTCCATAAAGCTTCCACTCGGAAAATTTACAAGAGTAAATGGAAATGATTTGCTTTTTGTGCACAATAGAGAGATATTGATCCTTTTTTAGCACCAGCACCTACAGTTCTTTATGAAGGGGATAGTTCTTCAACTGTTAAAGTACAACTAGCTGTCATTTCTAATTTCCACATAGAAACAAATAACTCCACCATAGCTTCTTCAAAATCTTTGCAAGTCTTTTATAAGGGGGACTTTTCTTGTTAGACCCCCTTTTAAAGATCCGACTCCGCCATAGGATTTGAATTTAGTATTACAATCTTTAACTCAATTTCCATTTGAATCTTCCCCTAAAGTGTGAACTAAAATTTTTAACCTGGAAAACTATCTTTTTAGTAGCTATAACCTCTGCTCGAAGAGTATCTGAACTTGAAGGCCTATTTCTAAGCCTTCTTATTTAATTTTCCTTAAAGGTAGGGTAGCGTTACAAAACCAACCCATCCTTATTTCCTAAGGTGGTGCCAGAATCCAGTATCACTCTATAAATCTTTAATTTCTCTTTCCACATTTTATGAACAAGGGAGATTAGATGTTACATTTGTTGGATGTTCACAGACAGTTAAGTTTCTAAACGCACAGAACAAAAAAAATCTAAGAAAAACATATCAATTATTTGTTTCTTTTGTGGAATCAAAATTGGGCAAACTGGTTACCAAATAACTTTAGCCAAATGGTTAACTGATTGAATTTCCTTTGTCTACAATAAATTGGGTTTGTTTTTGTCAAAACCTTTAAGAGCCCATTGAACTAGGTCTATGGTAACTTTATCAGTATACTTATCCAGGTCTTCCATGGACAATATCTGTGCAACTTGGGCTAATCCTCATACCTTTATTACTTATAAGTTGGATCTGGTCTTGTGGGGAAGAGCACCCTTTGGATCAACAGTGCTCAGGAATATCCTTTAATAGAGTCCTCCTGAGATTCGTTTAGCTGGGGACTCTGCTCCACTTATTGAGGAATGAATGAAAATTGACAATATCAGATAAAGAAGTTAAATACTCACAATAACATTACATCTGTGTTGTCCATTTTCATTCTTTCTCAACTCCTTTCCCTCCAACCCCTTACCAGTTAGTTTGTGACTTCTGAAACAACGAGAAGATAATAAGGGAACCAGTGTTCCTGCCTTTCAGCTTCAGATGCTGGTTTCTCATCCTAGTGCTGTAACTAAATTTCTGTGAAACTATAAGGCTAGTAAACAAGATCTGAGGTATGGTAAAGGAATAGAGCATTATGGGCAAGGGAGAAGCTTGAGAGCTTCCAGTATTCACAAACTATCAAAAGCAGCCGAGTAGTATCGGAGTCAGATCCAAACCCACTTGTTGAGGAAGAATGAAAATGGAGAACATTGATGGAATGTTATGGTAAGAACATAACTTTTTTCTTCTTGTCATATCCATTTAAGCCTATGTCACATCTTACAAAACTTTTAATTTTATTGAAAGCCCTCAAACAAAAAAAAAAAAAACATACAAACCCAATACCCCACTAAAATATAACTTAATACCAACACACGATATACACCTTCAAATATTGAAGTTTTACCCTTCTTATAGGAACATGTGTCCCCAAATGACAGCCACACACTAATTTGAATTAACTTAAAAAATTATTATCCATGCTAAGAAGCATGGTACAGCCTATGCTTCTACTACGTTCTGCCTGGTTTTGTCTCATCTTATAGCTCTCCCAGTTGGGAAAACACTTGATTGCTTTCAGAAAACATGATCTCCTAGCCATTTCTCGTTATCAGATTGTCTCCATGGAGACATGAGGACCAGATACAGGGTTGCAACTAAGCATTCATTTATTTTCTAGAAAAAAGCTTTATAATATTCAGTGTTCTTTTTCATTTACTTTCTTTCTATTAAACCTTGTTACTAGATCAAGCTAAGGGCCTTAATCCAGTCATTCTTGTATGCAAGAATAAAACAATATATCAGTTTTTCTTTTATCATGCTCTGTTGACCAGACTTTTCTTCCTTTTTTATACATTGCAGTGCCTACATTTCTTAAAATGGAACAAGGAGAAAGAGAGAAGGGAGAAAAGGAAAACAAACAAAAAAAAAAACAGGAGCACCTGTTTATATTAGTATCCCCGTTACACTTAAAAATAACTGATAAAACTTTACTGTATAACATGCAATGAAAATCAAGCACCAAAAATATTACTATTAAGAAAAAAATTGTTTTGCATATAATTGACTTTCTCGCTCCTGTTCCCCTCTCCTTAGTATTTTTCTGAACATTAATGTCACAAAGTAGAACATATGCTTTAGAGTCCCCTACATGTTTAACAAATTCCAAAAAAGTTCAGTATTTCCAGATTATCTTGTTCTGTCATGATTCACAAATATAATTATTGCTTTGTAATCTCTCATGTATCAGTTTCCAAGTTACTGGTTTTATTCCTCTTCACCTCCATTTCCCAGATCATGTCTCTGCTTCATTTCCAATGTACTCTTGATTCTTCTAGTCAACTCTTGTGCCTGTTTTCCTTCTCTCAAGCATTTTCCATTGAAACATCTCTGTGGTCTTTATTACCAGAAGAACAAAAAGAAAAATCTCCTGTTTCACAGCTCACTTTTTGTTGGACAGACTTGTATTTTTCCTTAGCATGTATTGCATCAAAAAATAGTGTCCCTCCAGGAAAGAATATTTTGATGGTAGCTGGGTACAGCAGTTTGAGTCTCACACCTGCTTCTCAGCATTCCCTGAATAGTGGAATAAATGTACTACTCTTTTGCCTGGTGTATAGTGAGTAATCATTCTCCACAAACACTCTGCTGTCTCCCACTTTTAGTACTTTGTCCTTATTCCACAGTTTTACCAGAGTCAACTCCTTGCTGGTAGGATTTCATCTGTAGTATTAAAGGTCTAGGTTGCTTTCTCATAACCAGGTTTGGAACATGCACATGATGTGCCCTTTCAGTTTCTGCTCTGAAATACCAGTCCAGTTGCTTATTTGTGCTTTCAAAAAAGTAATACAGTTTGTTCCTTCCAACTTCTATGGTACAGCAGAAAATCTCAGGTTTTCCCTATGTTCTCAGTCGTCTGATTCTGCTATTTCTTGAAACATCTCTTCTTGAACATTTTCATATTCGACCAGCCTTTTCTTCATTTTGACCTCTGATTTTTGCAATTTTATCACCTCATCTAAATATCTGTTTAAATCTTCTTCCTTTTTTTTCCAGCCTTTTGTTGTTTAGATTGATATGCTCCATCAGTGTTTCATTTATTTTAATCAAGTCTGTGTGCAGTTGTCTTGCACTTTCCTCTAGGTTATTGAAAGTCATGATAGGAGCCTACTCTGCTTTTTCCTGAATAGCTGCAGTATATCTTCCCAGTCAGTGTTTTTCCTCAACTTTTGCAGCTGATTTCCTTTCAGGTCCTCTGTGTTTCTTTTTCCTGGTATCCCGATAGTGCACTTAATAGCCAGTTACTAAAGTTTACCCAGAAATACAAGTCCACTTGCTTTCTGTGTTCAGTTTCTGTTTTCACATTGGGAGAGCTAGTATTAAGCTGTTACTCAATGTGCAGACCTCATGGAAATGTTCTATTTATGTTGCAGACAAAGTTTAGTCCTTGGATCTAGTGTTTCTGGTGCTGTTTGTCTTGTGGGTGTGCAACCGATTCATCAGAGCTGGATCTGAGGATGACTTGTATGCTACGCATAGATCACCACTCAGTAACTGGTAGGAGACTGAGTACATAGATAAGACCTCAAGGTGATCTGTTTAGGCCAGGGTATTCTTACCCTGGATTCTCCTGGTGATGAATCTTTTTAGGGCATTCTTCATTATTTAATGACCTTAATCCACAACTATTTGCCAGAAAGTCGCACATTTTAAAGGAAAGGACAAAAATGCCACTCATTTTCTTTGCTCGAGTTCTGGACAAAGCCAAAAATGTTGAGGGGACAAAGGCCCAAATTTTAAGTAAAGTTTTCCAAGTTGAACTTGCTGTATGGTGTCCCTTTTCTGGATATCTCAGGAGCACTGTCTAAGTGATTTGCTCAAATGCACACAGTAGATAGATATAGGTAGAAGGATTCAAACCCTTAAGTTTTGATTACAGAAAGCAGTTTATTAGCTCAGTGCCTTAAGTGCCAGATGATGTTAATTAACTTGAAACACATTTTCTGAACAACAAATGTTAAACTATAGTAACTAGCATTATTGATTGACTGTTCTCTTCCATGATTTATCAGGAAGTGAACAAGCTAAGGAAGGTCAAGGCTCTAAGCTCTTAAGAAGCTGCTTCTTGTAGTTAAAAGTACATGAATTAACTCTTTGTAGCTCCATTTGCCAACTGTGTGACTTTCAGCAAGTCACTTAAATAGACAGTGCTCCTGAGACTTGTTGAACTGAAAAAAAGAAGTGTATTTTTTTTAGCAAGAATGATAGCCTCTCTAATTATTAACCTGTGTGATATACCTGTAATCCTTCTGGAAGGAGGGCAATTTTCATCCTGAGCATACTGGAGGTTTTGTCTGTGTGTGTGTATAATATATATATATATATATATATATATATATATATGTGTGTGTGTGTGTGTGTGTGTGTGTGTGTGTGTGTGTTGGTATATATATATATATATATATATATATGTATGTATATATATATATATATATATATATATATATATATATGTATGTATGTATATATGAATTTGCAAAAGGAGGGGCGCAGTCTGGTTAGTCAACTATCAGGGTTGGAGTGATACTGTTTTTTGGGGATGTGTAAAGATCACCTGAAGATGCTTTGACATCATGTTTAAAAAGACAGCAATATACATTCAGTTGATAGATAGATAAATGACCTCTAATACAATGTTCATGGAGAAAGTTAACACTAAAAGGTATCTTCTCATAGGTGTGTACTAGGCTAATGGCCTTGGAGCCTTTACAAGCCTAGCCTATGGGATTGCCCTGGCATCTTCTAATACCTAATATAATTGTAATACAGTAAACAACTGTCATAGACAGGTGGGGTAGTTGCAGATAGGCTGTTTTACCTCCTTCTACACTGTGAGGCAATCAAACACTCTGAAGTAACTGCAGGTATTCACTGAGCTGGGGAATTTACTCATAAGTTAGTCACTATAGACAGGATATCTATTGCAGATTAGATGGTACCACTCTGTAGCTGGGATGCGTGCATGTTGCGGATTATTCTTGCTTGCTTACTGGCTATTAAAACATTGTGCTTCAGTATCAATATCACTTTCTTTACATTCAAACTTTTCACCTTATGTGACAGGGGATAAAAGTGATTTAAAGTGACTGTGTCATATTTGCAGATAAGCTAGGAATCATATGATACTATCCTGTGTGCTGAGAACACACCCTTCATGCCCAACTTTAGTGCCTACTACTCATTCAAATTCTTTACTTTGAAAGTCCCTATGGCTGGTGGAGGGTTATCTATATACCTCCAGAGCTCCATCATAACTGGGCTTATACAGTGAAATAATGACCTAGAAATGCTCTATGCACTGTTAATGTAAATAAGATAATATACTACATACTAGCCCATTACCAGTCCCCTTTCATGTCACTAGCAACTTATGAAAACATACCTAAACAAACTGAGGTCACCATGCCTCTCAACCTACATACATCAAAAATACAGACAAAGGCTCTTAGAAAGCAGATACATCCAGCCAAATATATGGACAGCTAAATTTGTATACCTATCACCTAACATCACAACTCCAACTTCACTATGACTATAAGAAACAAGGCGGAGAAAGGTTATCAAAATGAATCATACAGGCATAGTAATTCCAAAGTGGAGGCCTTTCTCTTTTCATAAGGAAAGGTGATGGTGGAATACAGAAGTCCAGGAAGTCATAAAAAGAAAGAAAGAAGCAGTTCAGGAAAAAGTGGAAGATAGAAAAGATTGACCAGGCTAGGCAGGTATACTGGTTGTCTAGCAAAGAAGCTAAGAAAGGAGTTGCAATAGCAAAGAAAAGGGCATCTCAGGCACTCTATCAGTTTCTGAAAAGTGACTCAGTAGGTGGCACAAAGACACTGTATAAGGTTGCAAGACAAAGACAGAAAGATAAAGAAAATAGACACCCTTCATAAGGGATGCCAGCAAAAACCTGCTCACCAGTGCACAGGACATCAAAGGAAGAGGGAAGGAGTACTTTCAGCACATTGTGAATGAAGAAAACCCCATAGAAGCTGTACTGCCTCAGACACAGCCTACAATGAGAGAAGAGGTGTCCATCCTAGAAGAGGCAAGAATAGCACTAAGGCAAATTAAGTCAGGGAAAGCAGCAGGCTCATATGAGGTTACAGCAGATATGATAAAGATGAAGAAATGAGGACAAAAGAGCAGAAGCTAAAGTAACTCCAATTGCAGAAAAGATCAAAGAACAGATTACAGTGGTTCAGACATGTGCAGAAAAGCAGAAGATAATCTGGTGAAGACGATTTGGGACAGACAGGAAGAAGGTCAGGGAAATGAGGGCATCCAAGCAAAGAGGTGGATGGACTGCGTGAGAGAAGATCTGCGACGGTCGGGCATGAGTGTTGAAGAAGGCAGAATTGAGAGAGATGGTGACAGTTAACATGATCCCTGACCCCATGTAGAAAATGGGGAAAAAGGGGGGTTAGTGATGATGGTAAGATGGATAGTAGACTGTCTAAAACATAGAATCTTAGTGTCAGTGGCAATTGTCTTACCAAGAAGCATGAAGGCAACCAGTCCTATCCCGAGTGCTCAGTATTTGAACACCTTCTTTTGGCATTTACTTTTTTTTAATCTGTAGGCTATAAACAAGGAGCTCTGGTTAAATAAGTTTGCAGATGACTGCAAACAGCCCCGATTCCCCTACCCTTTACCAATAACTAGTGTATGGAAAACAGGCTCAGCTTAAATGCAAATAAGTGCAATATTGTCTCCTTTAGTAGAAAGAACATGTGGTAGAATCATGTTTAGCAAATGTGTTGTGAATGTATTTCAGATTAAATTTTTTTGTGTGGGAAATCACTGATGGTATGATGTCTGTATGCCAGTAGTGATGCCCTGTTTTAAGAAATTTTCCCATCTCTGAGTTGGTGCATCTGTGGAATTAGTGTATATAATTCAGCCCCCTCCCCCCAAAAAAACATTTGTAGTGCTGTTTTCAGCCCTTGTGTATTTTGGAAAATTCTGCATTTTTTTTGTAGCAGAGCTATTTTGTCTAGTTTTGACTAAATGTGACTTTAACAAAAGATGTGTTCATAAATAACTCTTCACTATCTCCTACAAGAACAGCTCTTAACATCCACCTGACATGGCTTCCACCCAGCATATACAGTACAACTACTGCTCTACTGTCAGTCACTGACACCATAAACAAAAACAGGGACTCAAGCAAACATGTTTTGCCTTTTTCCTTGACCTGTCTAAAGCCTACAGTATAGTTTCTCACCCTAAACTCATGTGTAACATGAAGTAAAAACTTAGACATTTTACAAAATTCTAGACAGGTGGGAGGTATAGGTAGGGGAGCTACAACATTTTGCCTTTTCTTTTACTACCTAAGATAAGATGTTTTATAACAGAAGAAAAGTTTTATCACAGAATTGCTTGGGGAGGCTCATATCTATCAACCTCTTTTCTCAAGAATTTGGGACAAAGGGACAAAATCGGGGACAAATTTTAAGTATTGATTCTTATAAACGTAAGAAAGTTGCTAGAATAAAACATATACACACACATTTAGATGGAGCAGACCAAAACATGTGACAAAAATGTGGATGACTGAGAAGTATAGACTAGATAAGATGATGAAAAATAAATAAAACATATTTTAGATGGTACAAAAAAAGCCAAGCGTTTGGATTATTTATCAAACTTGCTTGCAGTGAGACATTTACCCTGAAGAGTGCTTTTTGCTTTATTATCATATTTTAGATAGTCTTCAGAAAGATGCATTTGCTTTAATGAACAGTACCAAACTGCACTTTATTTTCAAGATGCTGCTACAACACATATTAAAACATGTTTTAATTTATAACTGCATTCCGTTAAAGAGAGTTAGGCATTTATATGTTTTGTCACCCCCCCCCCCAAAAAAAAAAATCTAATCAAACTATGAGGCATACCTTTGAACTTCTTAACTCAGTCATTCTGTACATGTCCGAGACTCTCTGCTCCCTGAAAGCGATAATGCTTTGCTTATTTGATTACCCGGAAAGTTCAACTGGGTAGGTGCCTATTTTCATCCAAGGCCTGGAGAGAAAAGCCCCATAGTGTTGCAAAAACACTAAGATAATGTTGCAGTCTTCAAAAAATACAAAAACATCTAAATAATTTTGTTTAGAAGTCCAAAAGACTATAAGTTTAAATAATCATACCAAGTTAAATATAATATGAAAGCATTGGTTAAGAATAGATGCAACTAATATGACAATGATCTAATATTTAACTGACAGAGGGGAGAAAGGAGGCACAGGTATGAATAGGTACTTGTTCATATTTAGGAATATAGTGTCCCGTCCATGTTAAGAGACCAGTACAAAAAATAACTTTGAACTGAAAAAGACTAACAAATGTCTGTAAGTCATCCAGTAGAAGAACTCAAGGTAGACGGACAGAATTTCAAGGATCACTTTAAAAGCACATGGAAACATTGCCTTGAAATGGAGATAATCCAGAAGGGTCAGTATTTCTAAAAGTAATCTTGTAGAATTGTGTAAGGTTATAAATCTTAGGAGGCTAGAGCAAAAGAAAAAATAGTTTCCATCCAAAATGGTTAGAAAAATCATCCCACAGCATTATCAAGGGTGAAAGCAGTCAGAATTTTAGTGCCCTATTAAAAAAGCAGTAATCAAGAAGGGATACTGTAGCAAAGTTCAAATAGGTATATAGTATAAAATAAATATATTTAGCTGTCTGTTTCGTGCACTAAAAATTGTGTACAAGTCAATATCCCATACCATGGATTTAACACCATTAAAAACAATGTCAACATAGTAAATGAGATGTGTCATCATTTATTTATTCATTTGATAATTGGGTAGGAGGGTTGGTCCAATGAACAAGCTCAGTTTAATGTACATTTTATTTAAGTTTCATTAATTAAACAGGATCAAATGTGGATCCAAATGTATCATTTTCAGGTTTAGCCCAGAAGTGCACAGTAAAGAGAGAGACAGTGAGAAGTTTACGTTGGTTCAAAAAGTAGTATGCACAACGTTTAGATATATAGAACATTTAACAGACTTAACTAGAAAACAGTTTCCTAATATACCCATTTTACAGTATATGGAAATTACATCGAGGTAGGATTGCCATATATTTTTTTTTACAGAAATGTGAGATTTTGCAAGACAAATTATAGCAACAGCCAACATAAACACCCAAACTTGACCTTTATGCCAAAATAAAAACTCACTCTTGTACAATATAAGTATTTTTGTATTGTTTCATAATAATATTAAGGTGTTTCAGATACTGTTCGGCATATACTTCTCAGATGTGCAGGCAAACACAGGAGGACTATGGCTGACCAAGTTTGCCGATGTCTGCAAACTGGGAGCCATAACTGACACTCCGGCTAACACAGACATCCTCCAAAAGGGCCTCACCGAGACTGACACCTGGTGTCAAAGCCATGGCCTCAAGTCATTCCGTTTCGGAAAAACAAAACACCCAAGAATTACCACATAGGTGGCATCCCCCTTAATACAGAAGAGGTAATAAGAGATCTGGGGACTCAGGTAGATAGTAATCTCTCTTTTGACAATCATATCGCCAAAGTAGTTAGGCAGTCCTTCTATGTAGCCCATCTGATTACTAAAGGGTTCGCATCTAGAAATAGAGAAGTTATAGTGCCCCTTTACTCGTCACTCATCAGGCCCATCATATAGAATACAATGCCCCATTTGAGATGTACCTCACAAGACACTTCCAACAGCTGGAAAGACCACAGAAGTACCTCACCAAGAGGATTATTGGCCTCAGACATATGTCCTATGCAGCCAGACTGAAAAAACTCTGGCTGTACTCAGTGGCATACCGTTTACTCAGAGGTGATCTATGCCTGTCCTACAAAGCCATGTCCAACTCAGAATTAATGGATATGGCCCACCTAAAGAAATCCATGTCACAGCGAGCCATGCGCTCCAGTAAGCTAAACCTCACCACAACAATAAATAGAACATGCTGGAGGGACAGATTCCTGTCAGAGACTCCCCATGATTTGGAACAAAATCCCTAATTACATTAGGCAGAGCCCCTCACTAACACTCTTCAAGGGAAACCTTGACGAGTGGATGGGAAACAGAAAATACACCCCGGGGATCACGTCATTGGCTCTGCTCGACAGAGGCACAGTTAATCAATGGGCTGGCGAAAGCAGACACATTCTGGCTAGGCTTATAAATACCCTCGGGCAGATAGCATAGTACCAACCTATGAACAAAATAATTGTTCATGCAACCCAATATATTTTATCACAAAATCCCAGGATATTTGGCATTTTAAGCCCCACCCACAAGATGCAAGCACCCAAACAGGGACCGCTCTGCAGAAAGAGGGACAGGTGGTAACTCCACACGGAGGGAGAGGAAAGGTTAAAAAAAAAAAAAAAAAAAAAAAACACTCCTTGACATTACTGATGCTCCAACAGTGCACTGCGTGTAGTGTTTCATCACTTTCCAGACATTATAAATGGAATGTCTATATTAGACAGACCTGTCATTAACTGCAAGAGTATTACCAGTGGAGAAAAAAAAAGACTGTCACCATATCCTAGTGTGGCATAACAGCACTGTACAGCTATACTCAGTACTGTACAAACTGCATGTTTGAGAAGAGAGGAAAAAATACATTTATAAGAAATAACGAACAAACTGATACAAGCATTACTACAAACACAAAACCTGTTTAGACATCCATAGGCTAACAATGTTCCTGCCATTCATCATATCCCAGATTCTCCAAGCATACCAAATCACTGCCATGCCAAAAGATTAAGAGATAAAAGTCTGTACACCTTTAGACTGAAGACAAATGTGCCTTCGCTGTCAGTATTTCTACTATAGTTCACAAAATAGTCTACTAAACCGCTGCTGGCTGTACCCTTCCAGTACAAAATAGCAATTCACCCACTTGGCTTGACATGCAAGAATGTTACATGCCTGGCTCTCAACCTCTTAGTACAAAAAAATCTGGACAACCCCAAAATTAGGGACAATATTTAAATATTAAATTTAAATATGCACTATAAACTTGAAAGTTGCTAGAATAAAAGGTTTTGTGTTACCATGCAATTTCTGAAATATATGAAGTCTGAAACTCAAAAATCCTGTCATTATTGAATTCAGTACTCACTGATTTGCTACAAAAATCCAGAGAATCACAAATTTTATGAGGAACATAATAAAAATGTGAGGCAAAAATCTGGACAGTTGAATGGTATGGTCATACGGCATAACAACAATCCTAACCAGAACATAGACGAACTAGCAAGCGATTAAAGTGGATCAAGCCCTTACAGAACTTGAATTCAGATGATACACCAACTGCAGTTCCACACAAAGTTAAACACAAGCACACTCACTCTCAGATGCCAATCCAAGGTAAAAAAAATAAATAAACTTTTTCAAAAGCCGTAAAATTAATTCTGATAGCATTTAATTGCAATTCTTAAGCAAAATGAGCAGCTTCTTGCATTTTGAAACTACAGTCCTAAAACTGTTCACTTCCATTGCCAATTAGGAAGACAAGAAATTGTTCCCAGGCAAGTAGATACAAAGACCATAACTCAAGTAACAAATCCCTTTTCACATGTAACAGTCCTGAGTCATTACATATACATTAGCTGTATGTGTTACTGACTCTGCTTGGAGAATCTGTGCCATCCAGGAAACGTGAGTTATAACACGGCTTTAGAGAATAATAGCAATAAGAAGCACTGTGCTATGCAGTAAAAAAAATATTCCAAGCAGGATCGCTAAATTAGGCGTTCTACCGCAAATTGGCATTGTGCAATTACCTGCCGACATTTATTTGCCGTTATGTAATCAGAAGACGTTACTGCTATGTTTGAGAGTTGCACTGACAGTTTATAAAATGAATATATACAACTTTAAAAAATAGATGCCTATGACACAATAAAACGTCTTAAAAAATAATGCAATTAAAACAAAGATGGCAGCTATTTCAGCCAGAAATAGTCAAAATGTGCATTATTTAAATAATGAAACGAACATTCAATGCTCTGTCCATCTACAGAAAGCAGGATAGATTTATAATACTGCCTGGAACAAGGCAATATAAACATCAAAGGGACAAAGGGTTATGCAGAACATGATACATGATTCTGTGGGTGGGACTGCCCATTACATCACTGAGATATGTGGGTGAGTACTGATGTTTAGGTTTTGGTCCGAGAACGGAAAAGGCATTTTCAGTTGGTATAGTGCCCCTTTAAGAAAAAAAAAAAAACTCCATTGTTTCTGAACACTGTTTCATGCTCACTACAGCAGTTCTCCTTCAGTACTTGCTCAAGTAACTTGAACAGGATGTCGTTCAACTGTGTAGTTAGGTGCTCATCGGAACACACATATTTTGGCATTACATTTTCTGATGTTAACAAAAGCACAGAGCAGTGCATTTCTTTTTTTTTTAACTCTGAGAACAGCTTTAAAAAGGGGGTGGTGCATGCCCCTGCGCTTATGCCTAAATCCACCATTAATATATATATATATATATATATATATATATATATATATATATATATATATATGGTTTACCTTTACAAGGTTGCAAGTAAAAGCATGCCCCTGCGCTCATGCCTAAATCCGCCATTAATATATATATATATATATATATATATATATATATATATATATGGTTTACCTTTACAAGGTTGCAAGTAAAATATGAAACCTGACAAATATCTAACTTACATAGTCGGAAACTGCACTTTCGAATGCTGAAAACAGCGAAAGTGCTGCACAACGAATTTGACATTCTGTGAATGTCGAATGTTTTCGAAAATGCTGACATTTCCAGATGTCTCCAAACACTGTCATGAAAGGGGGCAAGTCCCCCTGCACCCCCCACACTATGCAACCTGACAAATATCTGACTTACATAGTCGGAAACTGCACTTTCGAATGCTGAAAACAGCGAAAGTGCTGCACAATGAATTTGACATTCTGGGAATGTCGAATGTTTTCGAAAATGCTGACATTTCCAGATGTCACCAAACACTGTCATGAAAGGGGGCAAGTCCCCCTGCACCCCCACACCCCCTGCTACTTTAATATACTAAGATACTGAGATCGCACTACAGTGAGGGAAGGGGTTTGTGTTCCAATCCCCACTATAGTGTGATCTGCACTAAAATGCCAAATTCACATGAGCAAATGCACCCTGGCATTCACTCAGTTGTGAATTCGGCAATTCATTGTCGTTATTCTGAACTTTTGAAATAGTCTTTTCGCACATCTGCCGTCACAGATGTGCACTTAACCATATGAAAGTAAACCTCTCTCTCATATAAAGTAAACCTCTCTCTCTATAGATAGAGTTATATGTAGATATAGATATACTCACACTGCTCTGTGAAGTCTTATCTCCTGCTCAACCACAAAATCAGAGGATATCCAAAGAGACTCTCACATTCACAGAACCTTTGCTCGACAAAATTTCCTATGTATCCTATTCTGCAAAAACTCAGTCTTCTCCAAGTCTTTTGGGTTTCTAATACCATGACCAGTATGGACCCCATTCCTAAGTCACAATATGACTAAAGTTCATGAAATTGGTATTGTTTCAATTTTTGATGTTCTCCAGAAGTGCTCTTCGCAGCAACCACAGTGTGCCCAGTAATGACTCCTGCAATTCTTAGAGTTACACATATTGGTAACATATCTAAGTACAATTGTAAATTCTTTTCTAAAAGACCCATTGTTTCTACTACTGTTGAAACTGCCTAGATATCCTTCTTCCACATTGCCCTCATCTCTGCCTGAAAATCCTGGTATTTTATGACTTTGTATCTCTCAGTACGTAAGACACTGTAGTCACTGGGTGTAGCAATTTCAGTGATCAATGCTACGTTTGTCATCTTTTCATGGTCTATTATATGTGGTTTTCTCACATCTATTTTTTGAACTGTTGGTAATGGGTGACCCATGTGATATAAACTTCATCATTTTCTATAATGCTTTGTGGCTGCTGTTTCCAGTGTTTTCAGCTACTTCACTGTTATAATGTTTGCACAATCCCCAATGCAATAGTCTTGCCACATTATTACGCCTTTCAGTGTACAGTCCTTCTGCCATTAGTATATCACATCCAGTAACAAGATGTGTGATTGTTTCCAATTCTGTTTTACAAAACATACATTTGTCTGTTTCTCCCACATGTTCAATGGATTTTGTAAACCAACGTGTACATAGTCCACTATCTTGGGATGCCAGTGTTAGCCTTTCATCTTTTTAAATTCACCTGTTCTTAATCATTCCTGCATTTGATCCTGGTCAGCATGAGGCTGTTCCAAGAGTTTTCTATACTTACAACTATATTTGTGCATTTTCCATATTTCCTGCCTTCTCATTTGATCCTTCACCTTATATTCTTTCTTTTGTTTTTATTGGCACATTCAGTTGCTGCCTGATTTTTATCTACTTCGGGTGTCATTTCTATTCCCATTTAATGCTGAGATGCTTCTGCTAAACTTAGCAGGGAAGTCATTTTTTAGTTATTCTCCTCACGTTTCAAAACTTTCACTACTTTTGGGTCTTGGGAGGGCAGCAGATATGAATGCAGTCCTACAGTTGCAGATGTATACATGTAATCATCTTCAAGGAGGCTCATACCTCCTTCATAACGGGGGATATATAGTCTTTGCATACACTGATTTTTATAAATCATTTGATGAGCATGAAACAGCCTTCTTGTTTTCATGTCCATCTTAGCAAACACCTTTTGGGGCCAGTCAATCTCTCCAAAACTGTAAGTTAGGACAGGAAGTGCAAACTGATTTATAGTTTGGACTTTGTTCCTAGATGTCAAAGCTATTTTCAGTATTAATTTTAGTCTTTTAAAATATTCTCTACCGAGTTTTATTTTTGCATTTGTTCATGTTTTATTGTTGATCTTTCATCATTTCCCAAATATTTATACACTCCGTCTTGCTCAAGTTATTCTGCATCACATTCCTGTCCCAGACTAATGTTTTCTTGGTGCTGCAGCTTTCTTGCTTTAAAGGTTGCTTTTGCATATTTAAGACCAAATGACATTCTTATATCCTCTGAAAAAGTTCTGACTAATTGCAGTTGCATTCAGTTCCTCATCTGATGAACTATACAGTTTTAAATCATCCACAAAAAGGTGAGAAGTCTTTATACTTCATTGTTTTCTGGGAGCCAAATTATAACATGACCTAATATGTTAACTAGGCAACTTAATGGGTTAAGGGCAAGACAAAAGAGCAGCAGTGAGAAAAGTCACCTTGAAATATCCTCCTTTGAATTTTTATCCTTGGATTAATACTTTTTCTTTTACCAAAGCTCAGCTGCAAAGTGGTTTGTCACTGTTTCATGGTCACTGTAATGTAATTGATCAGAGTAGGGTGTATGTTACATACTTTAAGAACTCTTTTATCCATGAATGTGGAATACTGTCATATGCTTTTTTGTTGTCTATCCATGATATACTTAGATTCTTCCCTTTTTACAGTTCTCCATTATACCTTTATTTAGCAATAAATGATCCTTTGTTCCAAATACTTTCTTTTATTAGCCTTTTGTTCTATTGCCATGAAGGAGTTTTCTTCTGACTATAAACTCTGTTGGCATCAATTCCAGTATATAGTTTATATGTTGTTGGGAGGCAAGTTATTGGTCTATAGTTTTTAGGATAGCCTGCAAGTTCGCTGTTAAGTAGGAGCATTGTCTTTCCTGCTGTTAACCAGGATGGTGTGTGTTGAGGGTGTGCATACAAATAATTCTTACTCATGGGTAAATCTTCATGTAAAGATGTTAATACTTTGAGTCAGAAGTTAGGTGCTGCATCTGGGCTTGGTGCTTTTTCAGTTAGGAGTTTTTCTTGGGTCTATATTAGATCATCGAAGTGTTAATACTTCAAATGGTCTAATATCGACTTGAAAGCAGCAAACGCTTAAAATAGCAAAGCTGCAGATAACCAAATTTTTTCCTAGGGAAAGAATTTGGTTGTCCGTTTCTGAGGCTTCGCTATTTTCAGTACTGCGGTGGAAAGTTACGGGTTGGGTTCAGGTAAGTGTGCGATTGTGCGGACGTTAGGTTTAGGGTGGGGTATGTGAGTCAGGGTTAGGGCGCGGCTGAGGTGAGTATACGATAGTGATAGACTTTAGGGTTAGGGCAGGGTATGTGAGTTAGGGTTAGGGCGCGGGTGAGATGAGAGTGTGATAGTGACAGACTTTAGGGTTAGGGCAGGGTATGTGAGTTAGGGTCAGGGCGTGGGTGAGGTGAGTGTGCGATAGTGACGGATCTTAGGGTTAGGGTTTGGGTTAAGGATAGTGGATAGCTAGTACTGTATGTACAGTTTAGTGTAGGGTTAGATGTAGGATTTCAAGTGTATGTGTGTGGATTGCTGTTTTTTTTGGTGTGCTTTTGTTGTGTATGTGTTTCTCGGAACAGTGAATTTTTCCCCAGGGAAAAATTCGTTGTTCTGAGCTTTCGATGTTTGTAGATTTCGTGGTTAGAAGTTCGAGGTTGTGGTATTCGATGATGAGCTGTTTCGTTGAACTGATATAGACCCGTTTTTCTTAACTGTGTTTCAATTTCTTTGGCTGTTACTTCATCCCATTTCATATCCTGTACATTTGAACTTCTTATTCTTTCAGTCAATTAGCAACAGTGAATAGGTTGTAAATCCAGTAACTCCAAACAGATAAAAC